>NC_133125.1:188092881-188355036 GCF_048418815.1 Hemitrygon akajei | reverse complement strand
CTTTCAAACTATGCAAAATATGCAGGCAGACTGAATCCATTTTCTCTTTTGTTGTTTTCCGCCTTTATATGGGTCCTCTAATGTTACTTTCTCGCAGTTCTTTTTAAACAAAACGTCATAGTCTCTCAGTGTTATTTTTATTTTTACCTTCCTTTTAGTAATTTGACTGAAAGGAATTATGTAGGGTTTACATGTAGTAATTACTGAGGAATGAAACTATAGGGTGTTTTGCTTTACTTTAAATTCATTCAGATTTTTCCTATCTTTTGATTATTTATACACTTTTCGGTCTTTTACTGTTTTTCAATAGTATACAATATTCTATTGCTGGTTTATGGGTTTTTCATTATTTTACGTTTTATCATTTTGTTTTTTTTCTCTCCCTTGAATGCCTTAAATTAGCCATGTAGGAAGTTATCTAAACCGCTTCCCTTTCTAATTATTTTCTATTTGTTTCTTTACTCTTTTTTTGCACCCGCGAGTATATGTTGTTTTACTTATTGATTTTCCTTATCTGTCTTTCCTTTTTACCGAGACTAATACTTATATTTTCCCATGGTTTTTTCTCGTAAATAGAGAACTTATTTACTTTGATATTTTGTTTTTGTATACATATATTTACAATCGTTTATTCAGCACAGCTAAACATATATATTTTTTGGAGCCACCGGAGTTTTGGGTTGGGAACGTTAGAATTAGTCTTCAGCCTCCCTTGGCTGATTTCTCTCTTTGGGGGGAGGGAGGGGAGAAATGGGTTCTTCCAGAAAGCTGATTGGATGTTTTTACTGTTTTTTTTTATTCGCTATCTACATGTCTGTGATTACCTTTTATACATTACTAAAGGATACTTGATGGATTCTTTTATTAATATACTCAGAATTAATGTGAAAGGTCTAAATAACCCTGTTAAACGAAATAAGATTTTCTCTTACATCAGGAAACTTAAAACTCATATAATCTGTCTCCAAGAAACCTATATCATAAAGATGATATTTCATGATTTTTCAAAGGATGGAAGGGTATACATTTTCACTCGCCCTCTTAATCTAGATCAAGAGGGCGTCTCTATCCTCTTTGATCAGAATGTATCCTTTATTCAACATAATGTAATTTCTGATACAATCAGCGCTTTGTTATTGAATCGGGTAGTCTTGAGAATAAACTAATCATATTTGCGAATGTATACGCTCCAAATACAGATGACTCCTTGTTCTTTGAACGTCTTTTCTCTTTTCTGCCTGATTTGAATCGGTATTCTTTAGTGATGGGTGGAGATTTTAATTTTTGGCTTGACCCTATATTAGATCGCTCTTCAGGGAAAACCCCTGTCACTAATAAATCAGTCCTACTTTTAAAATCTTTTCTATTTCAATGTGGTATTCTCAACGTGTGGCATTTTTTTACACCCCAAGAAAAGGAATATTCATATTTCTCTAAGGTTCATCATATGTACTCTCGGATTGACTACTTTTTTATAGATAGAAACTTGCTTCCACTGGTTAGATCCTGTGATTATAAGGAGATTGCTTTGTCTGATCATGCACCGGGTGCTTCTGACTTTAAGATTACCTGTTTACTTTGTACCAAATGGAAGTTGGCATTTTAACTTATCATTGTTATCCAATAAAAAAAATTCTAAAGTTTTTGGAAAACCATACTACTTTTTTCTTTTAAAGAAAATTTTAAAGGAGATACTACTGGTACTATAGTCTGGGATACTTTTAAAGCATATATTCGTGGAGAAATTATCTCTACTTATATAAAGAAAAAAGCTGACAAGGTAAGATCTGACCTAGCAGTGATATTAAAAGATCTTGATTGAAAGTATGCCCTATCTCCAGATCCAACTATATATAATAAGCGTATTGAAATTCCAATCCAAGTATAATCTTCTGCTGACTTACCCAATTGAACGACAGCTGTGAGAGATAAAACTCAATTTTACATTCACAGGGATAGAACAGGCAGTTTATTAGCCAATCACTTAAAATCTTTTACAGTTACTCATCAAATCACAGAATTGTTTAAAGATAATGGTACTAAGTTATCCGACCATTCTGAAATTAACAACGTATTTGAAGACTTTTACCTTAAGTTGTATCAGTCTGACTCTTCTTTACATGATACCTATATGAATGCTTTTTTCAGTAATATGCAACATTCCTACATTGTCTGCTGATCGCCTAACACAGTTAGATCAGCCTATTTCCAATGAAAAAGTGGCTGAGGCTATACGTGCTTTACATTCTGGTAAGACCCCAGGACCTGATGGCTTTCCTGGGGAGTTTTATAAAACTTTCACTACGTTACTTACACCTTATTTATCCTCTGTTTTATCAGAGTCCTTTTAAATCAGGTAAACTCCCTCAATCTTTTATGAAGCTTTTATTTCTCTTATTCTTAAAAAAAATCCAGCTGAATGTTCTCATACAGACCAATCTCTTTATTAAATGGTGATGCAAAAATCTTATCCAAAATCTTAGCTCGAAGACTTGAAAATATTTTACCATCTATTATATCACATGACCAGACAGGATTTATTAAAAATCATTACTCACATTTTAATATACATTGGTTATTGAATGTGATATATTCACCATCCAAAAAAATATCAGAGATGCAGAAGAAGCCTTT
Organism: Hemitrygon akajei; assembly: GCF_048418815.1. Classification (NCBI taxonomy): domain Eukaryota; kingdom Metazoa; phylum Chordata; class Chondrichthyes; order Myliobatiformes; family Dasyatidae; genus Hemitrygon; species Hemitrygon akajei. The sequence continues at coordinate 188,352,402 of NC_133125.1, read as the reverse complement.
GATAGGATTGAGTGGAATTATCTTTTTAAGAACTTAGAAAAGTTTAATTTTGGGCCTAATTTTATTCAATGGGTTAAATTAATTTACTTGTCACCTACCACTCAGGTTATTACTAATTCTCAAATTTCTAAGCCCTTTAAATTACAGCAGGGAACTAGACAAGGTTGCCCTCTTAGCCCTTTACTTTTTGCTTTAGCTATAGAACCCTTAGCAATAGCATTTCGAGAATCTAAGGACATTTCTGGTATACTAAGGGAAGGTATGACTCATAAAATTTCATTATACGCTGATGATATTTTACTTTTTATCTCTAACACTGAAACTTCTTTACCTTCTGTTCTTTAATTTCCCAGTTTAGTTCTTCTTCAGGATATAAGCTGAACTTACATAAAAGTGAGTTATTTCCTTTGAATGACCTAATGTCATCAAATGCAAATTTCCATTCCAAGTTGTTACAAGTCAATTTACATATATAGGTGTAACAATTACTAAAAACTTCAAGAATTTATTTAAAGAAAACTAAACCCCTTATTGAATTATGTGAAAAAGATGCTTTCTAAATGGTCTCCTCTTCCTTTATCTCTAATTGGCTGAATTAATTCGATTAAAATGAAGATTCTTCCTAAATTTTTATATCTTTTTCAGGGCCTTACCTATTTTTATTCCTAAGACCTACTTTGATTCTTTAGATTCAATTTTAACATCTTATATTTGGAATAATAAGCAAGCTCGTTTAAGTAATAAGCAAGCTCTATTGTCTCTCTTCTTGGATCATATTCTTCTTTTTCAGCAAATAAAATAACAGATAACATAATTGTTTCGCAAACTTTAAGGATTGGTCTCAATTTAGGAAATTTTTTGGTTTAGCAAATTTTTCATTATCTCCCATTCTCCTTAATTATTTTTTCATCCTTCCATGACTGACAAAGTCTTTAAGGATTGGGATGAACTAGGTATTAAATGTTTTTGGGACCTGTTTATCTCAGGATCTCGTGCTTCATTTGACCAATTGTCAGTTAAATTTGCACTCCCAAAAACATATTTTTACAGATACCTTCAAATTAGAGATTCCTTATGTTTCCAATTAACTACTTTTCCTATAGGTCCTGATAAAAATTTACTGAACGATCTTTTAAATTTAAAACCTTTTGTTAATGGTTCTATTACTGGTATCTAAAACTTGTTGATTGAATCTAGACAAGACTTTTTAGATAAAATAAAAAAAGCTTGGGAGGATGACCTAAATTGTCAGATTTCTGATGACAGATGGAATAAAATTCTTAATAAATCATCTTTCTGTGCTCGTCATTCTCTTCTACAATTTAAAGTGGTTCATAAAGCTTACATTTCTAAACAGAAGCTGTCCAGTTTTTATCCGAATGTTTCTCCACTTTGTAATAAATGCAACTCTGCTGATGCCTCTTTAATTTATATGTTTTGGTTTTGCCCTAAAATTGAAAAGTTTTGGCGGGAAGTATTCCATACCTTCTCACAACTTTTTAGGGTCCAATTTGACCCAAATCCCCTTACTGCCTTGTTTGGTATTATTGCAGATGAAGATATAACTGTAAATACTCCTAACCTACAGGTTTTAGTTTTTACCTCCCTTATAGCAAGGAGAGCAATCTTGCTTAAATGGAAGGAGTCTACCCCTCCTACACATCTTCAATGGCTACGTGATATTATGTCTTATTTAAATTTAGAAAAGATCTGCTGCTCAGTCTTAAATTTGAAACAATCTTTTTATGATATCTGGGGACCTTTCCTAAATTACTTTTCCAATTTATAAAGTTTAACAGTGCATAGACTTTTATGTATATTTTTATCTTCTCTTCTTAAGCGAATATGTTTTCTTTTCAAATTTATCCATTATCATCCATCAGCTTTTTTCTTTGGTAGTTGGTTGGGGGTTGACTTTTTTATATAAAAAATTTCTTTTATGATGTATGACCTATCTTTAAATTTTTGATTACAGAGTGGTATACCTTTATGTGTTATGCCATAACATTTGATCAATTTTATCACAATATATGAATGTACACAAGTTATGTTGATATGTATCTATGTGTTGCACTCTAAATCTTGTTTTTTTTTCCTTCTGAATAAAAATATTGTAAAAAAAAAGAAAAAGAAAGACTGATAAAATTGGAAGATTTGATGGTCACAGAAAGTCTTTATTTTAAAATGTATTTTATTTTTGAAAAGACTGGTTTGGAGCGTTTCACCTTAGAAGATACAGTGCGAGAGCTGTTGATAGGCTGCAGTTAAGTTTGAACCATCTAGAACTTTTTTTTTGCAGTTTTGGCAACTCTGAGGGCCGAAGGGTACAAAGTCGCCCCCTCCTTTTTGAGAATTGCAGGATCGCTATTATTTCGGGTCTGAGACCCAGGAAATGATAGGAGACATCCAGAATACACAAGGTTTGGCATGTGTCCTGACGTCAGCGGAACGGAACCACTGGCTACTGCTATTGTCTCTTGGAGAAGGAATTGTGTATTGAGTACTGTACTATTCATTGAAACCCCTCAGGGGACAACCAGAGTAGTCTGGTTGAGGGATTGCATCATCCCAACCTGATTGACATCTGAGACCCGTGAGTGAGGATAAAAGAGGGGTCTGGGGAACACCCCTTTAGACGCACTAGGAGAAACGCTAGAAATCCCGTGACAGCGTTTTATAGCAAAAGCCGGTGGGGGCTCGTGTGCGTCCTCTCTTGCCTGGGTGGCGAGCTCACCACGGAAGAACGGTTTAGCTAAAGGAGAGGTCACAATTGAACGGCCACGACAATGAGACACCTGACGGATGGAAATCATAAAGGAAGGTTGGAAAAACCCGTAGCGGTAAATGCTCTCTCTCTCTCTCTCTCTCTTCTCTCTCTCTCTCTCTCTCTCTCTCTCTCTCTCTCTCTCTCTCTCTCTCTCTCTCTCTCTCTCTCCTCTCTCTCCTCTCTCTCTCTCTCTCTCTCTCTCTCTCCCCCCCTCTCTCTCTCTCTCTCTCTCTCCTCTCTCTCTCCTCTCTCTCTCTCTCTCTCTCTCTCTCTCACACACACACACACAATGCTGGAGGAACTCAGCAGGTCAGGCAGCATCTATGGAGAGGAATAAACACAAGAGATTCTACAGATGCTGGAAATCCAGAGCAACACACACACACACACACACACACACACACACACACACACACACACACACACACACACTCACACACACACAGACACACTCACACACACACGCACACAAACACACGCACACAAACACACGCACACAAACACACACACACACACACACACACATACACACACACACACACACACACACACACACACACACACACCACACACACACACACACACACACACACACACACACACACACACACACAGCGACAACCAAAAGACGGCAGCTTGTGGAACTGCAGTGAACTTTATATTTCCATCGGACAATTCATTATCCCCTAGACAACGATATAGCTTATTTCTTATTGATTATTATTATACCCGCGCTTTTAGGTTTAGTATTGACGACGTATATTATCTGTATTTTTGCATTGATATTATTTTTGTGTATTTTTACTAATAAATACTGTTAAAAATAGTACCATCAGACTTCAACGGACCTCTCTATCTTTGCTGGTAAGTCACCCAGTTACGGAGGTTCGTAACAGATTCGACAATTTAAAGATGGCAATTGTTCATCTTTTGTGAAAATATTTCAAGAATTGTTTTGGATGTGTTTTTCTTCCCTTATCGAATGTTATGAAGGTTACTTTCAAATTGAACGTTATTTGCTTTCACAAGAATAACACTATCCGTCCAAGTTAATTACACTGAGATATATGTTGACGGAAATGAGATTTATATTCGGTAGAGGGAGATAGAGATTACTTTTTTTTAGTATTTTTTTTATTCAGCTAGGCGGAGCTGTATTCACGTCAATGCTTTTCTTGGGGCTTGTGTCAATTGATATCGACTTGTTCCTGGGCTTTGTAGGTTGGGTGTTATTTTTTTCTTTTTTTATCCCCATTATGGAATCCTGGAGCATACGCTAACTATTTTTATTGTTGTTCATCTCCGCCATTTCCAATCACTTTATCCTGACATGCGTCAAACTACTTTTTTTTAGATACAAAGTTTCATGATGATATCTAAACTTAAATGTTTTAACTTGGAATGTTCGTGGTTGGAATCATCCTATTAAGCGTAAGAAAACATTTAAGGTTATAAATGGATTCCAGCCTGATATAATTTTTGCTCAAGAGACGCATATCAGGTTATGTGATAAAAATTGATTTTTTAAATTTTGGAAGGGCCCTCTATTTCACACAAATTCCCAGAGTAAAACTAGAGGTGTCTCCATTTTTATCGATTCTAATATTCCTTTTAGTCAGGAGGATATTATAGCTGATATTAATGGTCAATTTTTAATTGTTAAAGGAATTATTTGTAATAAGAGAATGGGTTTGGTTAATATTTATGGACCAAACGTTGATGATCCCTCATTTTTAAAGTCGTTTTTGCTCTATTACCTGATTTAAGTGAATATAGGTTATTAATGGGTGGTGATTTTAATACTTGCTTAAATCCTTCAATGGATATCATCATCCAACCATCAACTTCCTAACCGTTCTGCATCACTTATTAATTCCTTTTTAATTTATTATGGTTTATTTGAGGTCTGGAGGCATATGTATCCTAAAGATGGAGAATAATCCTTCTTCTCACATGTTCATAATAAATATTCGAGAATTGACTCTTTTATAGTCGACCCTCGACTTTTATGTAATGTTCAGAAATGTGAGTATGATGTGATTGCTATTTCTGATCATGCTCCTTTAAATTTAATATTTGAATTGAAAGATGTTGTTTCTACCAGATCATTTTGGCGTTTTCCAGAACATTTATTACAAAGTGCAGAATTTGTTGAGTTTATTGAAACTCAGATAAAAGAGTTTTTTCTCTCTAACAATATAGGAAACGGCTCCAAGTTAGTAATTTGGGATACATTGAAAGCTTATTTACGTGGCTAAATTATATCGTATATAGCTAAATTGAAGAAACAAACAAAAATGGAATTAGATAAAATTTCTAAACAAATTAAAGAATTGGATAACATTAATGCAATCTCCCCAAATGCTGTTTCATTTAAAAGAAGAGTAGAACTACAATCACAGTATAACTTATTACTAACATATCCTATTGAAGGATATTTGCTTAAATTGAAAAGTCAATTTTATATCTCTGGGGATAAAAATAATAAGCTCTTAGCTTCCCAACAAAGAGCAGTTAGAGCTAAAAGACAAGTTTTAAAGATTCATAAAAACAATGGAGATATAGTAAGTAACTATGAAGATATTAATAATACTTTTCAAGATTTTTATTCTGATCTTTATAGATCTCAATTTCCTGCAGATTCCTCCAAAATGGAAGCTTTTTTTTACATAAGATTAAATTTCCACAAATTTCTGATGAAGATCAACAGATGCTTGATGCTCCAATTACCGAGCATGAAATTCAGAAAGCTATTTTATCAATGCAATCAGGTAAAGCTCCCGGACTTGATGATTATTCGGTGGGATTTTTCAAAAAATTTGAAAGATTACTTTCTCCGTATCTTTTGGAAATGTTTCATGAATCCTTTGAGATGGGTAATTTACCTTTTTATGAAGCATCTATTTCCTTAATTCTTAAAAAAGATAAAGACCCTGTTGAATGTTCATCATATTTCGCTATTTTGCTATTAAATGTGGATGCAAAAATTCTTTCTAAAATAATGGCTAATCACTTGGAAAATGTTTTAATTAAAATTATCTCTATGGACCAGACAGGCCTTATTAAAGGCCATTACTCTTTCTCTAATGTTCGGAGATTGATGAACATTATTTATTCACCATTATCTAAGCAACCTCAATGTGTTATCTCTCTTGATGCAGAAAAGGCATTCGATAGAGTTGAATGGCCATACTTGTTCAAAGTATTAGAAAAATTCAGGTTTGGTAATAATTTTAATAGATGGATTCAAATGATCTATAAGAACCCTATTGCCACGGTCATTACTAACAATTGTAGGTGTTCTTTCTTTTCACTTTCTTATGGTACTAGACAGGGATGTCCATTAAGCCCTTTATTATTTAATCTTGTACTGGAGACTTTAGCTATAAGATTATGGGAGGCCAAAAACATTCATGGTATTTCTATAAATGGAACCATACATAAGATTTCTCTTTATGCAGATGATCTTTTGATTTTTATTTCAAATCTTGAGGAATCAATTCCTAATATTTTGGAAACACTTAAAGATTTTGGAAAATTTTCAGGATATAAACTTAATTTGAATAAAAGTGAATTGTTTCCATTGACTGCTCCTGTTAGTACATATAATGATATTCCTTTTAGAATTGTTAATACAGTTAGATATTTAGGTATTATAATTACTAAAAATATAAATATCTTTATAAAGCTAATATAGTTCCTTTAATGGACTCCATGAAATTACTATTTTCTGATGGAATCTACTTACCCTTTCTTTAATAGGTCGTATTCATGCTGTGAAAATGATGATTTTACCTAGATTTTTATATATTTTCCAAAATATACCTATCTTTTTAACTAAAATTTTTTTGATCAAATGGATTCTCTTATTTCTTCCTTTATTTGGAACAATAAGAGACCAAGAATTAACAAAAACCCAAAAAAGATGGTGGACTTACACTTCTTAATTTAAGACTATTATTGGGCTCTAAATATTAGACAATTATGTTTTTGGTTATATTGGCTCGATAAGAGCCAAAAACCACTTTGGGTTGATTTGGAATTAAAAGTTGTCAAACAATTTCATTTAACTTCAATATTAGGAGCTCCATTACCTTTACAGCTCTCTAAAATTCCAAATTTAAATTTTTACCCGGTTATTAAACAATCTTTATGGATTTGGATTCAGTTTCGTAACTTTTTAAAATTTTAAACAATTTAAGTAGGCTAGTTTTTTTTATATCGAAACTTTTTTATTTAAACCCTTAATAACCGACACCATTTTTCTCCTATGGAAAAATAAAGGGATCCGTTTTTTTTACAGATTTATTTTATAATGGTTAATTAATAAATATTCTCTTGCTCATACACATTTTTTGCAATATTTTCAGGTTAGACATTTTTTACAACAATATTTGCCTAAGTTTCCATACTTATAAGAATCTGATTTGTTGGATATCATTTTGAAATTGAATCCTTTAGCGAAAGGTTCCATTAGCAGAATTTATAATTTACTCTTATTACAAAAAGAGAACCTATCACTAAAGATTAAACAAGATTGGGAGAGAGAACTTAATATGACCTATGTGAATGAAGATTGGGTTCGAATTTTGAAAAATGTAAATTCTTCTTCTATATGTGCCAATCACTGTCTAATTCAATTTAAAATTGTCCATCATTATTATTTAACAAAGGAGAGACTATCTAAAATATTTCCTGCTGTAGATAATTACTGTGATAGATGTAAAACTGAGGTAATTACTGTCACATATGTTCTGGTCATGTTCTTCATTAAAACTGTTTTGGAAATCTTTATTTTCTACAATCTATAAAGCTTTGAAAATTAATTTACAACCTGATAGATTAACTGTTCTATTTGGAATAGTTCCACATCATTTTCAGGGTATTTCATCTTCAGATCAACATGGAATTGCATTTGTTACATTGTTGGCAAGAAGGGCTATTTTATTAAAATGGAAAGATATCTCTTCCCCTCCATTAATTAAATGGTTTTCTCAAGTAATGTTAAAATTGGAAAAAATTAGAAGCAGAAATTCTGAACCTCGATTTGATTTTGAAAGATGGGGTTCTTTTGCTAAATATTATCATGTAATTTGAATTATTCTATATGGTTTCCTTCCAATTTTATTGTTGTTCTCGGTGTCGGATGTGGGAGATCCTGGAGTCTCCGAGCCTCCCGGACGTCCACATCTGCGCCAGGTGCGTCGAACTGCAGCTCCTGAGGGACCGAATTAGGGAACTGGAGCTGCAGCTCGATGACCTTCGCCTGGTCAGGGAGAGTGAGGAGGTGATAGAGAGGAGTTACAGGCAGGTGGTCACTCCGGGGCCACGGGAGGCAGATAGGTGGGTCACGGTCATGAAGGGGAAGGGGCAGGTACTAGAGAGTACCCCAGTGGCTGTACCCCTTGACAATAAGTACTCATGTTTGAGTACTGTTGGGGGGGACAGCCTACCTGGAGGAAGTGACAGTGGCCGGGCCTCCGGCACAGAGGACGGCCCTGTAGCTCAGAAGGGTAGGGATAGAAGAAAGAGGACCATAGTAATAGGGGACTCGATAGTCAGGGGTTCAGACAGGCGGTTCTGTGGAGGTGATCGGGAGTCCCGGATGGTAGTTTGCCTCCCTGGTGCCAGGGTCCGGGACGTTTCTGATCGCGTCCAACATATCCTGAAGTGGGAGGGTGAGGAGCCAGAGGTCGTGGTACATGTAGGTACCAATGACATAGGTAGGAAAGGGGAAGAGGTCCTGAAACGAGAGTATAGGGAGTTAGGAAGGCAGTTAAGAAGAAGGACCGCAAAGGTAGTAATCTCGGGATTACTGCCTGTGCCACGCGACAGTGAGAGTAGGAATGCAATTAGGTGGAGGATGAATGCGTGGTTGAGGGATTTAAGCAGGGGGCAGGGATTCAAGTTTCTGGATCACTGGGACCTCTTCTGGGGCAGGCGTGACCTGTTCAAGAAGGACGGGTTACACTTGAATCCTGGGGGGACCAATATCCTAGCGGGGAGGTTTGCTAGGGCTACGGGGCAGACTTTAAACTAGTAAGATGGGGAGGGGCGGAAATCAATTTGAGGAAACTATGGGAGAGGAGGTTAGTTCACCAGTAGAGCAAGGAAGTAGACAGTGTGTGAGGAAGGAAAGGCAGGTGATGGAGAAGGGATGCGCTCAGCCCGAAGTTGTAGGGGAGAAGAAAGAAAAGGATAATAAATTTGAATGCATTGCTAGGGATGAAAAGAGAGGAGGAGGTGTAGAGTATCTTAAATGTATCTATTTTAATGCTAGGAGCATTGTAAGAAAGGTGGATGAGCTTAAAGTGTGAATTGATACCTGGAATTATGATGTTGTAGCTATTAGTGAAACATGGTTGCAGGAAGGGTGTGATTGGCAACTAAATATTCCTGGATTTAGTTGCTTCAGGTGTGATAGAGTAGGAGGGGCCAGAGGAGGAGGTGTTGCATTGCTTGTCCGAGAAAATCTTATGGCGGTGCTTTGGAAGGATGGATTACAGAGCTCCTCTAGGGAGGCTATTTGGGTGGAATTGAGGAATGGGAAAGGTGTAGTAACACTGATAGGAGTGTATTATAGGCCACCTAATGGGGAGCGTGAGTTGGAAGAGCAAATGTGTAAGGAGATAGCAGATATTTGTAGTAAACACAAGGTGGTGATTGTGGGAGATTTTAATTTTCCACACATAGATTGGGAAGCTCATTCTGTAAAAGGGCTGGATGGTTTAGAGTTTGTGAAATGTGTGCAGGATAGCTTTTTGCAACAATACATAGAAGTACCGACTAGAGATGGGGCAGTGTTGGATCTCCTGTTAGGGAATGCGATAGGTCAGCTGACAGATGTATGTGTTGGGGAGCACTTCGGGTCCAGTGATCACAATAGCATTAGCTTCAATATAATTATGGAGAAGGACAGGACTGGACCTAGAGTTGAGATTTTTGATTGGAGAAAGGCTAACTTTGAGGAGATGCGCAGGGATTTAGAGAGAGTGGATTGGGTCAAGTTGTTTTATGGGAAGGATGTAATAGAGAAATGGAGGTCATTTAAGGGTGAAATTATGAGGGTACAGAATCTTTATGTTCCTGTTCGGTTGAAAGGAAAGGTTAAAGGTGTGAAAGCGCCATGGTTTTCAAGGGATATTAGAAACTTGGTTCGAAAAAAGAGGGATGTCTACAATAGATATAGGCAGCATGGAGTAAAGGAATTGCTCGAGGAATATAAAGAATGTAAAAGGAAACTTAAGAAAGAGATTAGAAAAGCTAAAAGAAGTTACGAGTTTGGTTTGGCAAATAAGGTGGAAGTAAATCCGAAAGGCTTCTACAGTTATATTAAAAGCAAGAGGATAGTGAGGGATAAAATTGGTCCCTTAGAGAATCAGGGTGGTCAGCTATGTGTGGAGCTGAGGGAGATGGGAGAGATTTTGAACGATTTCTTCTCTTCGGTATTCACTAAGGAGAAGGATATTGAATGGTGTAAGGTGTGGGAAACAAGTAAGGAAGTTATGGAACCTATGACAATTAAAGAGGTGGAAGTACTGGCGCTTTTAAGAAATTTAAAAGTGGATAAATCTCCGGGTCCTGACCGGATATTCCCCAGGACCTTGAGGGAAGTTTGTGTAGAGATAGCAGGAGCTCTGACGGAGATCTTTCAGATGTCATTAGAAACGGGGATTGTGCCGGAGGATTGGCGTATTGCTCATGTGGTTCCATTGTTTAAAAAGGGTTCTAGAAGTAAGCCTGGCAATTATAGACCTGTCAGTTTGACATCAGTGGTGGGTAAATTAATGGAAAGTATTCTTAGAGATAGTATTTATAATTATCTGGATAGACAGGATCTGATTAGGAGTAGCCAGCATGGATTTGTGCGTGGAAGGTCATGTTTGACAAACCTTATTGAATTTTTTGAAGTAGTTACGAGGAATGTTGACGAGGGTAAGGCAGTGGATGTAGTCTATATGGACTTCAGCAAGGCCTTTGACAAAGTTCCACATGGAAGGTTAGTTAAGAAGGTTCAGTCATTAGGTATTAATGCTGGAGTAATAAAATGGATTCAACAGTGGCTAGATGGGAGATGCCAGAGAGTAGTGGTGGATAATTGTTTATCGGGATGGAGGCCGGTGACTAGCGGGGTCCAGGCACGCCCAGGATCCTCTTCAGTTTGCATATAAGGAGAAGGTGGGAGTGGAGGATGCTATCACGTATTTGCTGCACAAATCACTCTCTCACCTAGAGGGGGTCAGTTGTGCTGTGAGGATTACATTCCTTGACTTCTCTAGTGCCTTTAACACCATCCAGCCCAAGATCTTAAGGCACAAACTAACGGAGATGGGAGTAGACTCTCACATGGTGGATTGGATAGTGGACTACTTGATAGATAGACTTCAGTATGTGCGGTTGGGAGACTGTAGGTCTGACACGGTGGTCAGCATAGACTGGACTGCCAACACAGATGCCTTGTGCAGGAAGGCACAGAGTCGACTGTACTTCCTAAGAAGGTTGGCGTCATTCAATGTCTGTAGTGAGATGCTGAACATGTTCTATAGGTCAGTTGTGGAGAGCGCCCTCTTTGTGGTGGCGTGTTGGGGAGGAAGCATTAAGAAGAGGGACGCCTCACGTCTTAATAAGCTGGTAAGGAAGGCGGGCCCTGTCGTGGGCAAAGTACTCGAGAGCTTAACATCGGTAGCTGAGCGAAGGGCGCTGAGTAGGCTACGGTCAATTATGGATAACTCTGAACATCCTCTACATAGCACCATCCAGAGACAGAGACGCAGTTTCAGCGACAGGTTACTATCGATGCAATGCTCCTCAGACAGGATGAAGAGGTCAATACTCCCCAATGCCATTAGGCTTTACAATTCTACCGCCAGGACTTAAGAACTTTTTAAAAGCTATTATTAATGCTTTTTGAGATAGTGATTTAGATGAATATCATATTTTTTACTGAGTTAAGTATTGTATGTAATTAGTTTTGCTACAACAAGTGTATGGGACATTGGAAAAAAAGTTGAATTTCCCCATGGGGATGAATAAAGTATCTATCTATCTATCTATCTATCTCAGGGATCTGTTTTGGGCCCAATGTTGTTTGTAATATACATAAATGATCTGGATGATGGGGTGGTAAATTGGATTAGTAAGTATGCTGATGATACTAAGGTAGGAGGTGTTGTGGATAATGAGGTGGGTTTTCAAAGCTTGCAGGGAGATTTATGCTGGTTAGAAGAATGGGCTGAACGTTGGCAGATGGAGTTTAATGCTGAGAAGTGTGAGGTTCTACATTTTGGCAGGAATAATCCAAATAGAACATACAGGGTAAATGGTAGGGCATTGAGGAATGCAGTGGAACAGAGAGATCTAGGAATAACAGTGCATAGTTCCCTGAAGGTGGAGTCTCATGTAGATAGGGTGGTGAAGAAAGCTTTTGGAACGCTGGCCTTTATAAATCAGAGCATTGAGTACAGAAGTTGGGATGTAATGTTAAAATTGTACAAGGCATTGGTAAGGCCAAATTTGGAATATTGTGTACAGTTCTGGTCACCAAATTATAGGAAAGATATCAATAAATTAGAGAGAGTGCAGAGACGATTTACTAGGATGTTACCTGGGTTTCAGCACTTAAGTTACAGAGAAAGGTTGAACAAGTTAGGTCTCTATTCATTGGAGCGTAGAAGGTTGAGGGGGGATTTGATCGAGGTATTTAAAATGTTGAGAGGGATAGATAGAGTTGACGTGAATAGGCTGTTTCCATTGAGAGTAGGGGAGATTCAAATGAGAGGACATGATTTGAGAGTTAGGGGGCAAAAGTTTAAGGGAAACACGAGGAGGTATTTCTTTACTCAGAGAGTGATTGCTGTGTGGAATGAGCTTCCTGTAGAAGTAGTAGAGGCCAGTTCAGTTGTGTCATTTAAGGTAAAATTGGATAGGTATATGGACAGGAAAGGAGTGGAGGGTTATGGGCTGAGTGCGGGTAGGTGGGACTAGGTGAGATTAAGAGTTCGGCACGGACTAGGAGGGCCGGAATGGCCTGTTTCTGTGCTGTGATTGTTATATGGTTATATGGTTATTATCATGTAATTTGAATTATTCTATATGGTTTCCTTCCAATTTTATTATCTTTTTAAAAAAAATGTGAACTGGTGGTTGATGATTTTTTTCCCTATATATCTAGTTGATGGTTAAACGTATTGCTTCCGGGGGTTGATTCCTAATGGGTTTTTTTTTTGTAGTTAATGGGGTTTCTTTTCCCTCCCAGTTAGATGGGGTTCTTTTTTTTCTTTCTTTTTTCTATATAATTTTTTTTTCATTTTTATATATTATGATTAGTTTTTTTCTTCAGCTCTGTTAATTGTATACATATTAATTTGATGAAATTTTGTATTCTATAGTTGTAGAAGATTATGTATTAATAAAAAGATTTTTAAAATGAAAGTGAAATCATTGTAGTAGACATAACCGAGGCAGCAATGCACTATACAGGGTCGATCATATCTTAATATCATATGTATATGTAAATACCACATATTAAATACTATATAGTATATCTATATATAATATATAATAATATACATATATAATATATATATGTGTGTGTCTGTGTCTGTGTGTTTTAAATAGAATAGACATTATGTCTATAGACTATGCACAGAAATGTGGGATGCTTGTAAGCTTGAAGTCGACAGAAGAATGCGACAGATTTGTGGAAAGTGGGATGGGGGGTGACAATAAAAACAATGTGTAGAACAGTTGGAAACGGGAGTCGAGAAATGGCAGGTGGAGCTCAATGTATGAGGTGTAGCAATCTGGCAGGTGACGTACAAAAGACTAGTACACAGTGCATAGCTGAACACTTCCCTCTCAATCCATTATTAACTATATTATATAATATATAGACGTACTATATAACTACATGTATGTCGATGATCTAGGCTACAGTATTAATGGATTTGTGGCTAAATTTGCCGATGATACAGAGATAGGTGGAGGAGCGGGTAGTGTTGAGGAAACAGAGAGCCTGCAAAGAGACTTAGATAGTTTAGGGGAATGGGCAAAGAAGTGGCAAATGAAATACAATGTTGGAAAGTGTATGGTCATTCACTTTGGTGGAAGCAATAAATGAGCAGACTATTATTTAGATGGGGAGAGGATTCAAAATGCCGAGATGCAAAGGGACTTGGGAGTCCGAGTGCAGGATACCCTAAAGGTTAACCTCCAGGCTGAGTCAGTGGTGAAAAAGGCAAGTGCAATGTTAGCATTCATTTCTAGAAGCATAGAATATAAGAGCAGGGATGTGATGTTGAGGCTCTCTAAGGCACTCGTGAGACCACACTTGGAATACTGTGTGCAGTCTTGGGCTCCTTATTTTAGAAAGGATATACTGACATTGGAGAGGGTTTAGAGAAGATTCACAAGAACGATTCTAGGAATGAAAGGGCTACCGTATGAGGAATGTCTGGCAGCTCTTGGGCTGTATTCCCTGGAGTTCAGGAGAATGGGGGGAATTTCATAGAAACATTCCGAATATTAAAATGTCTGAACAGTTTAGATATTGCAAAGTTATATTTCATGGTACAAGAGTCCAGGTCAAGAAGGCACAACTTCAGGATTGAAGGACATCCATTTAGAACAGAGATGCGGAGAAGTTACTTTAGTCAGAGGGTGGTAAATCAATGGAATTTGTTGCCACGAGTGGCTGTGGAGGCCAAGTCATTGGGTGTATTTAAGGCAGAGATAGATGGATTCTTGATTACCCAGGGCATCAAAGGGTACGGGGAGAAGGCAGGGGAGTGAGGATGACCGGAAGAATTGGATCAGCCATGATTGAATGGTGGAGCAGACTCGATGGGCCGAATGGCAAACTTCTGCTCCTATATCTTATGGTCTTATCTTACATCCTTTACATCAAATAATAATTAAGTATCTCTAAAGCATCTCAGAAGGAAGATGTTTATGCTTCACCTCGCTTTACGCTGCCATACATTTCTTACAGCACCTCGCTCAACAAATAGGGATGGTCAAATGTTCTGACATCAAGGACACTGTCTGCTACTGACAGTGCAGAATCATCATCACTAATCCTGCATAGTATAAACATGAAGTAAAGATTAAATTCAACACTAAACATTTTCTGAGCTATGTTCTAAATGGTGTCGAGAATTTCAGTGGATAATGTCTCACCTGCTTTTTCAATTAAGTTCTTCCTGAAATATTGAAAAACACAAATTTAACTTGATTGACCATACAGATCCTGACAGCAGAGAGTAAGCCAATTTGTTACCTTTCTCTGTCGTTCCTAACCCTCACTGTCGCTTGAACACATATAAACTGAGCATTCCCTAAAACGGAGCAACACTGCACCATCCCATGTACCATCAATCCTCAAGCCATACTGGTCATGGATTTCTGCTAGTAACTTTAAAACAGAATGTCAGAATCAGAATCAGGCTTATTATCACCGGCATGTGACGTGAAATTTGTTAACTTAGCAGCAACATTTCAAAGCAACACATAATCTATCAGGGAAAAAGAATAATAATAAGAAGAAATTAAATAAAATAATAATAACAATTAAACAAACAAACAAGTAAATATATTACATATATTGAATAGATTTTTTAAAAACATGCAAAAATAAAAATAGTCTATGCTTAAAAAAAAGTTAGGTAGTGTCTGAAGAGTCGATGTTCATTTCAGAATTGGATGGCAGAGGGGAAGAAGCTGTTCCTGAATCGCTGAGTGTGGGCCTTCAGGCTTCTGTACCTCACATCTGATGGCAACCGCGAGTAAAGGGCATGCCTGGGAGCTGGAGGTGCATAATAATGGACGCTGTCTTTCTGAGGCATTGCTCCCTAATGATTTCCTGGGTACTTTGTAGGCCAGTATCCAATGTGGAGCTGACAAGTTTTACAACCCTCTGCAGCTTCTTTCGGTCCTGTGCAGTAGCCCCTCTATACCAGGCAGTGATGCAGCCTGTCAGAATGTTCCCCATGATACAACTATAGAAGTTTTTCAGTGTATTTCTTGACGTGCCAAATCTCTTCAAACTCCTAATAAAGTATAGCCTTCTGTCTTGACCTTTATAACTACATCGTTATGTTGGGAGCAGGTTAGATCCTTAGAGATCTTCATACCCAGGAACTTGAAGCTGCTCACTCTCTCCACTTCTGATCCCTATACGAGGATTGGAATGTGTTCCTTTGTATTACCCTTCCTAAACTCTACGATCAGTTTGGAAATACCTGTGAACTCGTCCTGAATTGGATCGAGGTGAATGCTGATGGGATCAGACGGGAACGTGATGGTTGTTTGGTCGAGGCTGTTCACAGGGCAAGGCAGATAAGCCTGCAGAAAGTTGTAAACTCAGCCAGCTCCATCATCCTTTACTGAAATCCATAAACACTACATCCACTGCTCCACCATCATCAATGTGTTTTGTTACATCTCCAAAGACTTTAATCAGGCTCGTAAGGCAAGACCTGCCCTTGACAAAGCCATGACTATCCCAAATCAGTTTGTGTCTTTACAAATGCTCATAAATCCTGCCTCATCTGTATTTACTGTGGAGAAGGTGATGGAAGCTGGGGAATTCAGGGAGGGTAATAATAATGTCCTGAAACATGCTGACATTACAAAGGAGGCTGGCGAATTTAAACACATAAAGCTGAATAAACCTGGGGTCTGACCCAGTGCATCGTCTGACATGGTGGGAATCCAGGGAGGAAATTGCAGTGTCCCTGTCTGTGATATTTCGAACACTAAACATGGAACAGTACAGCACAGGAACAGGCCCTTCTAACCAATGTGCACTGGTCTAATTTTGAGACCGGCCCAGTCAGTGTCATCTCTCTGAGTGCACCACATGAAGGGTAAAGTTTCAAAGTGGAATCGGGATGTTCAAGGAATGTTTCCTGACACAATGAGTGGTTTATTCCTGGAATGACAGCCGGAATAGGGAGTGGTGGAAACAGACACAATCATGATGTTTAAGAGGTTCAAAGGTTCATTTTATTATCAAAGTTTACAACTCTGAAATTCTTCAGTTCAAACAGGCATTTAAACAGTGAAATGAACAGGCAGGGAATGGAGGGTATGGAGTGTTGTAGAATAGAAACACCCAGGGGAACAAGTACATAGTTCCTGAGAGCAGAGGCACAGGTAGACAGTGTAGTGAAGAAGGGGTCTGGTACGCTGGCCTTCATCGATCGGGGATTAAGTACATGAGATGGTTTGTCGTGTTACAGCTGTACAAGACATTGGGGAGACCACACTCAGAGTACTGGGTGCAGTTCTGGTCACCGAGCTGTAGAAAGGATGACATTCAGCTGGAATGTGTGCAGACAAGATTCACAGGAATGTTACCGGGGCTCAAGGGCTTCAGGAGAATCTGGATCGACCTGGACTGTTTCCCTGAAGCAAAGGAGACTGAGGGCTGACATTATTGTGATTGATGAAATCCTGCAGGGCAGTGATGAGGTCGATGGTCACAGTCTTTCCCCCGGGGAGGGGAGTCTAAACTAGAGGATACAGATTTAAACTCAGACGGTAAAGATTAGCAGGGGACCTGATGGGCAAATTTTCCACACAGACGGTGGTTGGTGTATTGGAGGGGTCGTGACTGTCACCTGCCGATTACCTGGTCGAAAGACACACCACTTGCCAATCAAAGTTTGACCCCTCCTCGTCCAACAATGCACACCTGGCCATTGGCTCCTTTAATTAGCCCTGTACTTGGCCTTTGTACTTGGCAATTGGCCTTTGTAATCAGCTTAACTCGACTGGCACCGAGCCATTGGCTTCCCTGTGAGTTACCTGGGCTGGACTCACCAGTCCTGCTGCACTATAAAGGAAGCCACGTGTGCTTGAGCCGCTGTCATTTTTGCTGTCTCCGAGGGACCACCCAGCTGTCGGTGAGTTGTGCATTGAACAGGGTTGGAGTGTGAGTATTGTCCCTGAGCAGAAGAGCCGTGCCTGCACAAGTCGAGGGGGGCGGATATCGTATTGAGTGTGAGTGTGAGTGTGTGTGTGTGTGTGGAGTGTGAGTGTGAGTGTGAGTGTGAGTGTGAGTGTGTGTGTGTGTGTGTGTGTGTGTGTGTGTGTGTGTGTGTGTGTGTGTGTGTGTGTGATTTTCCCATGTTCGTTATTAATTGTCTGCTTGTGTTTTATTGCCGATCCAACTCCTGATGAAGGGTTTCGGACCAAAATGTTGGCTACTCTTTTCTCACGGATGCTGCCTAACCTGCTGAGTTCTTCCAGCGTTGTGTACGTACTGTATATTGTGTGGGTGCGTTTGTTGCTCCTGTTGTCATTTTCCCACGTTTGCCTTCTGTAAGTAAAATCCTTTACTACCAAGGCTGCGTGTCCAGAGTCCTTGTCTGTGACACCTATCGAATCTGTTTCCTCACTCACAACAGTCGGTAAATGGGATGAGCTGCCAGAGGAAATGGTAGACGCTGATAGAACTGAAACATTTTAAGACATTTAGACAAGTTCTTGATTGAAAACGTTTAGAGGAATGCTGGCCAAGTGCTGTCAAATGGGACGTGCTGAGGAAGCCACCTTGGTTGTCAGGGACATGTTACGTCGAAGGGCCGGTGTGTGTGCTGTCACCTCCATTAGTCTCATTAGGAAGAGTGGGACCTCACATCAGAGCAGGGCTGTACAGGGGGAAGTCAGGAAGTTTTCCTGCATCCGTGTTTGAGTAATTCCAGCGTATCCGACACCTCACAATCTTCTGCTGCATCAAGATCCCCCATTTCAGTGTCAAAGATATTTGCCTGACAATTTAAATAATTGATATTTAATCACCTTTTCACCCTCCTGCTTTACACCTCTATTTATTCCCCAGACCCTTCTATCCTCCCTCTGGTCAGTCTGTACACTGCTCTGAAGAACATCAGAAACAGAAGCAAGGAGGCCATTCAGCCCCTCACACCTGCTCTCCCATTAGACATGATCAATACCACTTCCCTGTGCTCATGCTGTTTCTACTGATTCACTTTGTATCCAAAACTCTATCCACGTCTCTCAACATAGTTAATGTGTAAATGTGCAGAGCCCTGTTAGATTGTGAGCTGTGTAAATACATTTACTCACCTCTGAAAGGTTGTCCCCTCCCTGTGCCTCCTCCTCCTGACACCGCCGTTACCAGAAACATCATCCCTGCATCTACCTGGGGAGCCTAGAGCAAGTCTCAGACTCTCTCTCTGTCTCCGTCATGCACAAATACACACAGGGGCTTCACCATTTACATTTCTCCATTGCGTCAATGACCAACACTTCATTCTTCAATCTTTTTGTTGATTTTCAGTAAAAAAAATATACAAATCAGAGGAGAAGTTTAGCAAACAGGTAATGTAAAAGTCATATAAACAGCAATAAAGTATATATTGTCAAAATCAAATAGGTATAATATTGCACTGTTATATATACAGTATAATCAAAAAACCACAAACCCTCTTCACAAATCGTAAAAAAAATTGGAAAATGTTATTTATATAAAGGAAAAAACCCACTAAACGAAATTGAAATTTTAAAAAAAAGAAAATAAAAGAAAGATTGGGCAGTCCATTTGAGGATAAATGTTGAAGAAAAAAGAAAGAAAAAATATCCTTCCAGTCACCTCCGAACCTTCATGGATAAGGATTTTCCCCAAAGAGAATAAAGAAAAATAAATAAAAAATAAAGTAAATCACATGAAAATGTTGAATAAAGGGTCGCCAGACTTGCACAAAATTAGAAGATGTGTCGAACATCCGGCTTCTAATTTTCTCCAAGCTTAGACATGACATAATGGAGGAGAGACAATAGAAAACAGTAGGCGGGTTAGATTCTTCCCAGTATAACAAGATAGCTGTCCTGGCCAGTAAAGTTGAAAAGGCTGTCACATGTTGAGCGGAAGCAGATACTCTACCTACTTCCTCTGGAATAATCCCAAAAATTGCCGTAAGTGAATTGGGTTGAACATCCACATCTATAACTTTAGATAGTTTTCCAGACACATCCCTCCAAAAACTATTTAAGCTTACACAGGACCAAAACTTGTGAGTTAGAGTAGCCACCTCTGTGTTACATCTGTCACAAATAGGGGTTATATTAGGAAATATATGCGCCAATTTATCTTTAGACCTATGGGCCCTATGTACTATCTAAAACTGAATTAAGGAATGCCGTGCACAGATAGATGAATTATTAACTAGATAATAAATTTTACTCCATTGATCATCTGAAAGTGGATGTTGAAGTTCTATTTCCCAGGTGCATTGAACCTTATCATTAGGCGACATGCGAGCATTCATTAACTGTTTATAAATAATAGCCATTAATCGTTTTTGAAATGGTTTAAGCTGAAAAGTAGCATAAGCCAAATTTGAAGAATAGGCCAAGGGATAATTCGGTAAAAAAATCACGTAAAAAATTCCTGACCTGTAAGTATCTAAAAAAATGTGTTAGAGATATCATATTTATCCATTAACTGCGAAAAAGACATTCAACAATCCTGTAAGAACAAATCTAAAAAAGTTTTTATTCCCTTAGTTTTCCATATTAAAAAAGCCTTATCCAGAGTTGATGGTTTAAAAAAAAAATTAGAATAAATATTACTAGGGAGTAGAAAATTATTGAATTCAAAAAATCTACGAAACTGAAACCAGATTTTTAAAGTATGTTTAATGATAGGATTGAGAGCTTGTCTACCTATTCTGGAGAACGAAAAAGGAAGGGGAGCTCCTAATAAAGAAGTTAAAGAAAACCCCGTTACCGAATTTTCCTCCAAATGTAACCATGGGGGGCGATCCTGATTATTTATATCATAAATCCAAAAAGTAATATAATGAATATTGATTGCCCAATAATAAAATCCAAAGTTTGGAAGGGCCAGTCCTCCATCTGTTTTTGATTTTTGCAATAAAAGTTTAATCACTCTAGAGCTTTTGTTATTCCAAACGTAAGACAAAATCATATCTATTTTATCAAAAAATGTTTTTGGAACAAGAGAGGGAACTGCTTGAAATATATATAAAAATTTCAGTAAAATAATTATTCATATTGCATTAATATGACCCTTCAATGACATTGACATAGGCGACCATTTAGAAAGTGCTTGTTGAGTATATTCAATTAGAAGGGAGAAATTATATTTATATAGGTCCTTAAAATTTTTAGTAATTTTGATACTGAGGTAAGTGTAATGGTTTTTAGCAATATTAAAAGGTACTTGATCATAATAATCAGAATAATTATTAATAGGAAATAATTCACTTTTATGTAATACTAAATTCCATAAATATAGATAGCATTAAAGGGATAGATTTCATAGGGTTTGAAATGTAATCTAATAAATCATCCGCATATAATGAAACCTTATGTAATTTATCCCCTCTCTTAATACCCTGCACAGAATTAGAATCCCTAAGAGTGATAGCAAGTGGTTCTAAAACCAAATTAAATAATAAAGGACTGAGAGGACAACCCTGACGGGTTCCTCTATATAATCTAAAATAAGAAGACTTTTGATTATTAGTTGTAACCGCAGCCACCGGGGTATGGTAAATCAATTTAGTCCAGGAAATAAATCCCGGGCCAAAATTAAACCTCTTCAAAACCTGAAATAAATAAGGCCACTCCACCCTATCAAAGGCTTTCTCTGCATCCAGAGATACAATACATTCAGATTCTTTGATTTTCTTTAATTTTATTAATAAGCACTGACCAACACAGTCTGCCCGAGGATTTTGCTGGGATCAGCCTGCATGTATTGCCACACTTCCGGCTCCAAAATATCATGTCCCCGTCTCTCTCACCTTCACCGTACCTCTCCGGGTAGTTCCAGCCTGATTTCTCTAATGGTCCACTCCCCTCTCCTATCACATTCCTTCTTCTTTATCCCCCTTCCGGAGCATATTACACTGCACTCCCATTTTTCCTTCAATCAGATGCTGGAAGAACTAAAACAAAACAGAAATTACTTGAAACCCACAACAGGGCAGGCAGTGTTTGAATCAATTCCGGGAGAGGTCACCGACGTGGAACGTGAAACCTGTTCCTCTCTCCACAGATCCTGACCAACCTGCCGTGTTTTTCCTGCATTTCCTGGTTATATACTGGGTCCGTTTTGGATGCTGTTGAGGGGGGTGACCGTGACAGAGGATGACCACAGTGATCGGGTCTCTGGCACTGAGCCTGGTTCTGTGGTGTAGAAGGGAGAAAAGAAGATGAGGAATGTGGTAGTCAGAGGGGATTCCATTGGTGAGGGGAACAGACAGGAGGCTCTGTCAGCCTGATAGAGATACCCGCATGGTGTGTTGCCTCCCAGGTGCCAGGGTACGGGATGTCTCGGATCGGGTGCAGAGTATTCTGAAGGGAGAGGGTGACCAGACAGAAGTCTTGGTACACGTTCGTACCAATGACACTGGTAGAAAAAGGGAGGAGGCCCTGAAGAGAGAATTCAGGGAGTTGGGTAGGGAGCTGAAAAGCAGGACCTCCGGGGTAGTAATCTCAGGATTGCTGCCTGTGACAAGTGGTAATGAGCACAAGAATAGCACGAACAGGCATATTAATGTGTGGCAGAGACTGGTGTAGCGGGCAGGGTTTTGGGTTCCTGGATCACTGGGGGAGGAACGACCTGTACAAGAAGGACGGGCTACACCTGAAAATCTTTCCTGACTAACCCACTGCAAATTTTTGAGGAAATTACAAACAGGGTAGGCAAAGGAGATGGAGCATCTGTGGTGTACATGAGGCTGCTTAGCAAGATAAGAGCCCATGGAATTACAGTGAAGTTACTAGCATGTGTGGAGCATTGGCTGGTTGGCAGAAAACAGTGGGGATAAAGGGATCCTACTCTGTCTGCCTGCTGCTTACCAGTGGAGTTCCATAGGGGTTGGTGTTGGGATCAATGCTCTTTACGATGTATGTCAATGATCTGGACTATGGGATTAATGGATTTTTGGCTAAATTTGCCGATGATACAAAGATAGGTGGTGGAGGGGGCAGTGTTGAGGAAACAGAGCCTGCAGAGAGACTTAGATAGTTTAGGGGAATGGGCAAAGATGTGGCAAATTAAATATAATGTTGGAAAGTGTATGGTCATGGACTTTGGTGGAAAAAATAAATGGGCAGACAATTATTTAGATGTGGAGAGAATTCAAAATGCAGAGATGCAAAGGGACTTGGGGGTCCTTGTGCAAGATTAACCTCAAGGTTGAGTCCGTGGTGAAGAAGGCAAATGCAATGTTGACATTCGTTTCTAGAGGTGTAGAATACAATAACAGGGATGCGATGTTGAGGGTCTATCAGGCACTTGTAAGACCACACTTGGAGTATTGTGTGCAGTTTTGGGCTCCTTTTTATTTTAGAAATAAAAATAAATTTATTTTGAAAGTTATTTATTTATTTAATAAATAAAACTTAATTATTTATTTTCGAAAATATATATTGACATTGGAGAGGGTTTACAGAATATTCACGAAAATTATTCCAGGAATGAAAGGGTTACCATATGAGGAACATCTAGAAGCTCTTGGGCTGTATTCCCTAGAGTTCAGGAGAATGGGGGCGGGGGGGACCTCATAGAAACATTCCAAGTGTTAAAAGGCCTGAACAGATTAGATATGGCAAAGTTATTTCCCATGGTAGGGGATTCTAGGACAAGAGGGCATGACTTCAGGATTGAAGAACGTACTTTTAGAACTGAGATGCGGAGAAACTACTTCAATCAGATGGTGGTAAATCTGTGGAATTTGTTGCCACGAGCGGCCGTGGAGGGCCAAGTTATTAGGTGCTTTTAAAGCAGAGAGAGATAGGTTCTTGATTAGCAAGGGCATCAAAGGGTATAGGGAGAAGGCAGAGGATGGGGATGTCTGGAAGAATCGGATCAGCTGATGATTAAACGGCAGAGCAGAATCGATGGGCCGAATGGCCTACTTCTGCTTCTATATCTTATGGTCTTAAACTGAATATCTGATTCAATGTGGAGATCCCGGCTCCATTTGTCTCGTAAATTAGAGGAACGGCTCCTCATGTTCCACCAGGGTGGCCGGCAACCTGACATCGATTTCTCAAACTTCTGGTAGTCGCTCCCTCTCTGTCACTTTTCCTGTTTAATCGTCTCTCTCCTCCTGATCCACCAGCCCCATCACCCTATCTCTTCCCCCTCCTACCCTAACCTCTCTCTCTCTGCCCATCACCCACACACTCCTCCCCACCCTCTCCATCTGCCCATCACCCACACACTCCTCCCCACCCTCTCCATCTGCCCATCACCCACACACTCCTCCCCATCCTCTCCATCTGCCCATCACCCATACACTCCACCCCACCCTCTCCATCTGTCCATCACCCACACACTCCTCCCCACACTCTCCATCTGTCCATCACCGACACACTCCTCCCCACCTCCCTCCCTTTACTCCGGGCTCCACTTTCCCCTCCTGTCAGATTCCAAAATCTTCAGCCCTTTGTCACTACCACCTCTCACCTCCCAGTTTCTGACTCATTTCCACACTCCACCCCTCCCTCATCTAACTGGATCCACCCATCACCTGCCAGCTCTGTCTCCATCCTTCTCTCCACCATTCTGGACAGGTCATCTTCACTCTGACTTTCAGTCCAGATGAAGGGCCTCGAGCCAAAACGTCAACTGTCCATTTCCCTCCATAGATATTATCTGACACGCTGGGAGACTCTGGTGCTTTGTGTGTTATCACCACTACATGTCCCGTGTTACCAAGATTCACCCTGACCTCCCTCTCCCAGTCAGCACCACCACCACTTGCCCCAGTTACCCTGTCAGTCCCGGTGGACTTTAGCACCCGGGGGAGCCGGGGAGCTCAGGACCCGCCGCCCGCGGCTGCTGCTGAATCCGCAGTGTTTCTGTTCCGTTGACGGATGCGGTGAACGAGTTAAAATTAATGGATCGATAATTCTCACATCGTGTTTATTTCACTCTCCGCACATTTATATTTACACTGACTTACTCCTGACTCCGGTCCCGAGACCCAACCCGTTTACAGACCCGGAGCGGAACCGGAGCAGATTCTCAGCCACTCGTTTTTATATCCAGTCCAGAAGAAAGGATAAAGTTTCTCCGTGAATTTATTCCCACTGAAGGTGTGGAGATGGGACTTGGTCTCCACGTTGTAAAATGAAACTGTCCCGGACTCGTAACTGAGATAAACTCCAACCCTCCCGGGGATGGGACCGGCAAGGAGACGGGACACAGGGGAGTTGAGAACTTTCATCTCGTCATTAAACCGCCCGATGATCCAGAATCTGGTCTCCGGACTCGGTCTGACCTCTCCCTTCCTCTTCACAGACTCTGCGGCGACTCCCAGACACCAGTTCCGATTCCCCGTCACCTCCGCCTCCCAGTAATGTCTCCCCGATGTGAATCCCTCCGATCCCAGCACACAATGCCAGTTTGTGAACCTCTTCCCGGTGTCAGGGAGATCCCTCCGGGTCCCGGTCCGTCTCACACTCTTCCGATCCTCAGACACCTCGAGCTCCGGATTCGCCGTTTCCACATCCAGGGTGACAGAGACTGGGGGGAGAAGCAGAGAATTAGAGAGTCCCCGGGGATCGGGGGTGACTCGGGCAGCGCGGCCCCAGGACCGGGGGGGAGAGGCCGTTGGGCCGCAGGCACATTCGGGTTGCCGACAGGACCCTTAACCAGGGTTTTTCCCAAACGCAGCTGATGGACAACCGGCATCTTCCCGAGGTTTTTCCTCAACATGGAGGGCGGATTTTCCTCGATCAACGCACACAAAACCCTGGAGGATCTCAGCGGGTCAAGCAGCGTGTGATAAGGGAGATGTACAGTCGATGTTTCAAGCCAAGACATTACCTCACGAACGGAAAGAAATTCGGGAGATAGCAGTGGAAGCGGGTGTGAGGAAGGGGCGGAGCAACAACTGGATCCAGATGAGGATGGGGTGAGTAAACACTGGAGGCATTTAAAGAGGAGGTAGGGCAGAATTCATTCGTGCCGACCAACTCGCTTTAATGAACGAGTTCCATTTGCCTGTTTTGTCCATTATTCCTTTAACCCTTTCCCACCCACGTAGCTGTCCAGATGTCTTTGTACAAAAATCACTGTAACTGTATCCATCTCTACAGTTTCCTTTGGCAGCCTCCTGAGCTCCAGGAGAAACTCCCAGAATATTCAGCCTCTCCTTATAACCCAAACCCTCCAGTCCCAGTAACATCCTTGTCAATCTGCTTTATACCCTCTCAGTTTTATGACATTCTTCCTGTAGAAAGGTCACCAGCTTCAGTATAGACCAGATGGGCTGAAGGGCCTGTGCTGTTAGTTTCTATCACTCTGTGATGCTCATACAAAGACATAACGGTTTGTAGGTTAAATGGTCATTGTACATTGCCCCGTGATTAGGCTGGTTTTAAATAGTTGGGGTGCTGGGTGGAGCGGGTCATTGGTCTGGGACGGCCTGTTTCACACTGTCTCTAAATAAATAAATAACCTCTTCACTGTCCATGAAACCACCAATTTTAGAGTCCTTCACAAACCTACTAAACACATCACCTACATTCTCTCCAAATCATTCATATGAATGATGAGAAACAGTGGACCCAGCACCGATCCCTGCAGCACAACCACTGGTCATAGGAATCCACCCAGACAAATCTGTATCCTATTCCAGATCGTACTGTCTCCCATGTGATCTAACTCTCTGCTACCTTGTCAAATCCCTCGCTAAACTCCATGGAGACGATGTCTACTGCACTTTCATCAGCTGTAATTTATTTATTGAGATACAGCACGGAATAGGCCCTTCCGGCCCTTTGACCCCCACCGCACAGAAACCCCTGATTTAATCCGAGCCTGACCATGGGACAAGTTTCAATGACCCCCACCACCCAGCAACCCCTGATTTAATCCGAGCCTGACCATGGGACAAGTTACAATGACCCCCACCACCCAGCATCCCCTGATTTAATCCGAGCCTGACCATGGGACAAGTTACAATGACCCCCACCACCCAGCAACCACGATTTAAACCGAACCTGAACATGGGACAAGTTACAATAACCCCCACCACCCAGAAACCCCTGATTTAATCCGAGCCTGACCATGGGACAAGTTACAATGACCCCCACCACCCAGCAACCCCGATTTAAACCGAGCCTGAACATGGGACAAGTTACAATAACCCCCACCACCCAGAAACCCCCGATTTAATCCGAGCCTGACCATGGGACAAGTTACAATGACACCCACCACCCAGCAACCCCGATTTAAACCGAGCCTGAACATGGGACAAGTTACAATGACCCCCACCCCCCAGCAACCCCTGATTCAATCCGAGCCTGACCATGGGACAAGTTACAATGACCCCCACCACCCAGCAACCCCGATTTAAACCGAGCCTGAACATGGGACAAGTTACAATGACCCCCACCCCCCAGCAACCCCTGAGTCAATCCGAGCCTGACCATGGGACAAGTTACAATGACCAATTAACCTGCCAACCGTACGGGTTTGGACTGTGAAACCGGAGAACCCAGAGGAAATCCACACGGTCACGGGGAGAACGTACAAACTCCTCACAGCCAGTGACGGGTCATTTACCCGGGTCACTGGTACTGTAAACCGTTGTGCTAACCACTATGC
The DNA here is from genome assembly GCF_048418815.1 of Hemitrygon akajei. NCBI lineage: Eukaryota > Metazoa > Chordata > Chondrichthyes > Myliobatiformes > Dasyatidae > Hemitrygon > Hemitrygon akajei. The sequence continues at coordinate 188,325,013 of NC_133125.1, read as the reverse complement.
TACCGTACCGTCCATGCAGAAAACCAAGCTGGGTCTCCCTGATTAGTCCTCACCTTTCCAAATGAATGTAGATCTTGTCTCTCAGAATCCCCTCCATTAATGTACCCACCTCTGACGTTAGGCTCACCAGTCTGTACTTCCCAGGCTTTTCCCTACAGTCAATCTTCAACAAATGTTCAAAATTAGTCTCGCTCCGGTCTTCTGGCCCCTCACCCGTAGCAATCGATGACACACAAATCTCCAAATTGGGCTCCACACTCACCTCCTGAGCTTCCCACAATGTCCTGGGATACACTTGATCAGGACCTGGGGATTTATCGACCTTTCTGCATTTTAGGACCTGCAGCACATTTGCTTCTGTAATGTGGTAGAAAATGAGGTCAATCATCTTCTGTAACACGGGGGAATTGAGGGCCCTGTGGAACTGGCACAGAAGAGGAGCTGAGCCCTGGGACTGAGAAATGATGACAGGCAGGTTTAGAAGGATACGGACCAAATGCAGGTAAATGGACTGGGAGGTGATCTAACAGAAACATATAAGGCTATGAGGGATGTAGATTGAGCAGAGGAGAAGGGGAGTGATGAGACAGGAGTCTGAAGTGACTATGGACTGTAGATTGTTGAAAGATGGCAGCAGCTTGTTCCAGGTAGCGGAAGGGTGGGGAGTGTGGACTGTGGAGTTGGGAGACACTGGGAAGTGTAACCAACACCAACACAGTGAAAGTTTTGATCGCTAGTCGGAGCGGGGTTGCGGGGATAGTTGGGAGATGGGAAGGTGGGAGACAGCTGTGGGAGGGTGAGAAACAGGAGCACAAAGGCCAACCTGTGCTGGAATGTTATCAGTAAAGGAGGTTCCACTCTATCCACCCAAAGGGGAACTTCCCAGTGGCCAAACATTTTAATTCCCATTCCAAAATGTCGGTCCATTCCCGTCTCTTGCGCCAAGATGAGGCCATCTTCAGGATGGAGGAGAACACCTTGTATTCTGCCGGGGTAGCCTCTGACCTGATGGCATGAATATTGATTTCCTCTTCAGGTAAAATTTTTCTCATCCCCTCCCCTCTTCTTCTATTCCCCACTCTGGCCTTTAACCTCTTCTCACCTCCCTGTCACTACTCCCCGGGTCCCCTCCTCCTTCCCTTTCTCTTATGGTCCACTCTCCTCTCCGATCAGATTCCTTCCTCTCCAGCCCTTTAGCTTTCCCACCCCCCTGGCTTCACCTATCACCTTCTCGCTAGCCTCTCTCCCCTCTCCCCACCTTTTTATTCTGGCATCTCCCACCTTCAATTTTAGTCCTGAAGAAGGATCACAGCCCAAAACATCAACTGTTTATTCATTACAACAGATGCTGTCTGACCTGCTGAGTTCCTCCAGCATTTTGTGTGTGTTGATTTGGATTTCCAGCATCTGCAGACTTTTTCCTGTTTATGACAATGGGAACCATTAGGGGAGAGATGAATGGCAGATGGAACCAGGACCAGATGGGGGAGGGGTGGAAAGCCTGTGGTGAACTGTGTGTGTAGATGGAAACAGAAGGTGAAGAGGGATGAATATGGGTGATAAGGGTCTCCTTTCCCACAAACCCTCTCCCCACAGCCCCTCATTAGGACAGAGGATGAATTTGCAGAGACTCTGGCAGATATATTTGCTTCACATTTCCCCACAGGTGAGCTGCTGGAAGACGGGAGGGTGGCTCAGGTGCTGCCGTAAGAAGGGCTGGAAGGTCACACCAGGGAACTCCAGGGGAGTCCAGAACTAGAGGGCAGAGACTGAAGGTGAGAGGGAAAAGTTTTTCAAGGGATCTGCAGGGCAACTTTCTCACTGTGAGGGAAGTGAGTACATGTGGAATTTGCTGCCAAAGGAAGCTGTAGAAAGAGGTAAAATTAAAATATTATAAAATCAATTTAGACAGGTACGACAATAGGCAATGGTTAGAAGGATATGGGACAAACAGAGGGAAATGTGTTTGTGTCTCTGACAATGTGTCCCACTCTGATGGTGCATTTGGATATTATCAATATATCAATGTATCAATGTGTGCGTGTGTGTTGGTTGTGGTAAATATCAGTGAGTGTGTTTACACAATGAAGGTAAGTGTGCACATTGAACTATTTGTATGTTACAGTGTGTCTTCTCATGTCCAGTGTGTGTTGACAATGTGTGACACGTGTGTGAATTGTTCAAATAGAAACCATTCACTGTGTTTGAAGAGAATTGTTTCCAGGTTACCGAGGGGACTAACACTGTGCAGTGCTGAGGCTCTGACTACAATCTGCTGAGCCTTCTTGTGAATGTGTGTGAGGGAGATTTGTCAGACCAGTTATGCTGTGTCCACCAATGTTAATGCTGGTTGGTGTGTCCGGGCTCAGTCTCAATGTGGTGGTTTGATCACAACAGTGAGACTGGCGAGTCCAGCAGGGGGCAGAGCTGAGTCAATCAGACTGCGGTCACGGACAGGTCAGACAGGGTGAGTGGCTCGAAGGACTGGTGTATTATTCTGACAATCCCAGTCACCACAGTGATACCAGATTTTATCCTCTTTAATGTCATTAATGGAATATTAATTTCAGTGCTACCAGGTCAGGATTCAAACCCGTGCATTGGTTTGTTTGTCCAGTGCAAATGGGATCAGGATGCAGTGATTCGACCAGTGAATTGTTTGTATTTTGCCCTGGTTTGGTGTGTTCAAGGGTCTGACATCTCCAGCTGACTATGTGGCAGTGATGCCTCCCAGCAGGTGGGGTTGGTGCCGGAATGAATCTGTATGTTTTACCTCGCTTAATGCCGTCAAACGCTTCTCCCAATGCAACGTCGAACAAATAGGGGTGATAGAATTTTTCAACCAGCAGGGCACCGTCTGTCACTGACAATGTCTGGTCTTCCTCACTAATCCTGTAAATATTATACATCTGGTTATAAACTGAACATCAGTGATATTTGAACTATTTTAGAAATCCATACAGAGCTTCAGTCAAGACCATGTCCTACCTCCTCTTCCGGCGAGCTTCCTCCTGAAATAAATCAAACACAGATCTCAATTGGCTGAGACTGACTGTCGGCATCTGAACAGCAGGAATCTGAGACAAGTTATTACAAGCTGCTGAAAATTCCCACTTAACTCACTCCCACTGACACACATGGAGAAAGAGGGACAGCGAACCACAGAGGAATGTTTATGAAATTTATACCATAACTGAGAGGATGGAACTTACAGGACAGACTGGACAGGTTGTGTATTTTTATCTGGATACGATGTCAGGGAGGATCAGATGGAGGAATTTTACATTCCAAATGGATTTGATGGGGTGGGAGTGGAGAAAATATTTCTCCTTGTGTGAGACCAAAAGTCAAAGATAAAACATCAGTTGGTTGTTAATAAATCCCACAAGAAATGTGGTGAAGAGAATATCAGAAACACACTCACAGCCTGTGACTGTAACTGGGTGTTACTCTGAGTATCGGGGATATTATACGTGGGAATCACAGAAACGATCACCAGCTCAGTGCTCTGATCAGAGTAACTCATTCCCGAGATGATTGCAGACTGTCCTGTGATGTACAGATGTTGTGGGAGGCCGGTTTGGGACAATGACAATTCTGAACAGTCAGGATGTCCTGACTGGTGGAAATCAGTTTCCAACTACAGTATTTGAGATAAAATGCATCATTTTGTGTCTGGGCACTTTTACAGAAGCAAACTGAAATCTCTCACCATGAGGAATGTGATATTTTCCTGTTGATCCATCTGTTCCTGTAACTTTGAGATTTCCTCCTGGATAGAATTTAAATTCTCTTGAATCTCTCGAAGATTTTTTTCCATTGGATTCAGAATCCTCTCCTCTTCTTCCCTGAGATCTCGGAGTGCACGCTGCTCTTTCTCAGTGAGAACCCGGCGTAGTTCAGCAAAATGGGATGTGATCTGGGACTGAAGGCTGTGTGATTGTTCCTGTCAAATGAAAGGAGAGGCGAGTTTAGTATTTGAGGCTATTTTTTGTATTTCCTTCTGACATGGAATGTAACCATTCGACCCATTAAAGTCTCTGCTGGTTCTCAGAACAATCCCCTCCATCACATTCCCCCACGTCTCCCTGAAACATATACTCCGTCTCTGACCCACTAACCCCGACCGGATTCACAGACCACCCAACGTCACAAGGTTAATTACAGTCGCCAATTTACCGTTCAACCATGCAATGTCGGCTAAAGGAAGGTACTGGTTACGGGGAGAACATGCAAACTCCACGCAGACAACTCCAGGGGTTAGGATCGATCCCAGGTTACTGGAGCTGCGATATTCTGCTATTCTGCATTAAATGGAACAAAACTACACAGCGAATTTGTAAATTCTGCTCAGGTGCCTCACCCGAACTCCAGAAATCTTCTCTTTCTGTTGTTGCTCCATTTCCTCGAAGTCTGATTTCTTTTCAGTGAGAGAGTCTAAGGAAGATTTAACCCGACCCTGGGAATCAGAGAGTAAAGACATTAGACCAAAATATGCAACTAAGTAAACAGCTGATCAAAACCTGGTTAGTTTTACCTTGTAGATTTCAACGGCTTCGTTAACCGGCATGAAGTTGTGAGACTTGTGTTCCCGCGCATCTCTACAGATCAGGCAAATCAGAGTCTTGTCAGTCTCACAAAACAGCTTCAGGTCTTCCCCATGTTTCTCGCAGTAAAGTTTATTTTCCTTCCCTTTCGGATTCATGTTTAGTTTTCGAGCTTTCTCAGACAGATTTGCCAAGGCCCGATTGACCCTGAGGGGTCAAACTCCTCTCTGCATTCCGGGCAGGCGTTTCTCTCCTCCCTTTCCCAACACCGTGTGATGCAGTAGCGGCAGAAGTTGTGTCCACACTCCAGTATAACCGGGTCGGTGAAGAACTCCAGGCAGATGGGACAAATTACCTCCTCGGTTAAACTCTCGACCTGTCCTTTCGAAGCCATGTTAACTCCCGGTACTTCCTGGCTCAAGGTCCATTCACTTTCGGGGAGCTGCTGAACCCTGCAGCACCGCGAGTGTCCACTAGGGGGCGCTGCAGTCTCGGGAATGAATGTTCCTTTTCAGTGATCAGGAATCGTGTTCATTTCCGCAGCAGCGATCAGAAACACATTAAACAAGTCTAACATAGAGAAAGCCGGAGAGAAGAGCTTGGTTCAGTCTACGGCAGAACTGAAAGGGCAAGGCCTGAAAAGAGAGACACAAGGGACTGTAAATGCAAGAGTCTGGAAGGAACTAAGCGAGTCAGACAGCATTTGTGGAGAAAAATAGACAGAAGATATTCCCGGTTGAGACAGTCCAGGTGAAGGATCTCAAACTGAATTGTCGATTGTCCATTTCTCTGCACAGAAGCTGCCTGACCCTCGGTGTTCCTCAATTGGCTCGTTTTGTTTAGCTCGAGGACTGAAGATAGTAAGACTGAGGTGTACCGACGGTGATTAATGTAAATTTATAGCAACAATTAAATCAGTTAATAGTATGGAACACCGGATGTGGAGAGAATCTGCTGTGAGGAGACTGATGCTGTGGTGATGACAAAGATGTGTCTGCAGGAATCACCACAGGACTGGACATTGTACGTCACAGTGTGGAAAACATTCAACTCCTGATTTCCATTTCCCTTCTTGACTTCACAATATACAGCCCGGCTCCAAAGGTCTGGTCTCACTTGTTCTGAACAGGGTCCACGTGTGGAAATGATTCTCCCCCTGCCTATCTTCTAAACCCCGTCAGCCCCAGAGAGCAGGGGCACTGGGCTGGAATCTCCACTCACAAACACAAGAGAACATAGAATACAGAATAGTACAGCACGTTACAGGTCCTTCAGCCCACAATGTTGTGCCGACCCTCAAATCCTGCCTCCCATATAACCCCCCACCTTAAATTCCTCCATATACCTGTCTAGTAGTCTCTTAAACCTCACTAGTGTATCTGCCTCCACCACTGACTCAGGCAGTGCATTCCATGCACCAACCACTCTCTGAGTGAAAAACCTTTCTCTAATATCCCCCCTGAATTTCCCTTCCCTTACCTTAAAGCCATGTCCTCTTGTACTTAGCAGTGATGCCCTGGGGAAGAGGCGCTGGCTGTCCATTCTGTCTATTCCTCTTTAATATCTTGTACACCTCTACCATGTCTCCTCTCATCCTCCTTCTCTCCAAAGAGTAAAACCCTAGCTCCCTTAATCTCTGATCATAATCCATACTCTCTAAACCAGGCAGCATCCTGGTAAATCTCCTCTGTACCTTTTCCAATGCTTCCACATCCTTCCTATACTGAGCCGACTAGAACTGGACACAGTACTCCAAGTGTGGCCTAACTAGAGTTTTATAGAGCTGCATCATTACATCGCGACTCTTAAACTCTATTCCTCGACTTATGAAAGCTAACATCCCATAAGCTTTCTTAACTACCCTATTTACCTGTGAGGCAACTTTCAGGGATCTGTGGACATGTACCCCCAGATCCCTCTGCTCCTCCACACTAACAAGTATCCTGCCATTTACTTTGTACTCTAAGAGATTCATCAGATGCTGGTATTCCAGAGAACACACACAATATCCTGGAGGAACTCAGCCGGTCAGGCAGCATATGGAGAGGAATAAACTGCGTTCAAGGGTCTCGGTCTGAAATGAGGACTGTTATCCTCTCCACAGCTGCTGCCTGACCCCCTGAGTTCCTCCAGTATTTTGAGTGTGTTGCTCTGCAATCTCCACATCGCTGAGTCTGACAGTCTTCATCAGGCAGCGTCCACAACAGCAGCTCGAGGGACAGAGGGACTGGGGGTTGGATTGTGTGTGTGGGGACCAGTCTCCCACTTAAATACGGTTCAGATGGAACAGCACAGAAAGAACCTGCCAGACAGCGGTGGTGAGTTTCGGGAACAAGTCAGTTTATTCAGACCCGGTTAAAGTGAACATCAGGGAACACTTGGAAGATCAAAGATCTCCAGATACTCAGGCCACAGGACATCTCTGCAGGAACTCCTCAGGACAGAGTCCTCGGCCCAAACACCCTCAGCTGCTTCATCAACGACCCTCTGTCCATCGTAAGGTCAGAGGTCAAAGATATCTCTGACATACTCAAAGATACTCCACTGAGTCAATAATCGTACGGGTTCCTGTTATACAATGGTGACATGCGGATTTCACAAAAAATCATCAGAAACCTACATTTCCCTGTAATATTTGACCTTTGATTATTTCTATGTGGTCTCTCTCGATCTGACTGACAACCATTTCCCAATGCTCTCTGTAATTCATTGTCTTCATTTCTGACCCTGTTTTCCTGCCGTGACTCTCCTTATCTGATGATAAACTCTCCTGCCGTGGTCTGCGATCCAACCTCCACCTGTTTACCTTTGATCCAGTGAGCTTCACCTTGCTGACTGAACACGTCCACAGTCTAATCACTGACCTGACTGTCATATCGTCACCTCTCAGTCACCTTCTCCCTTGGCCTAACTACTGTAATTTCCCAAACGGTAAGGCAGCTGGTTTGAATAGTTATCAGCTTTCCCAATTCTCATGATTCCCAGAGATCCCTTCCTCAAAACATCACTGCCTGACACTGTGTGGTGTGATTGTCACTTGCCACCTATCAGCCCAGGCCTGGATATTGTCCAGGTCTTGCTGCATTTGTGTTGTGGGCTGCTTCATTACCTGAGGGGTGGCAGATGGTGCTGAACATTGTGTCGTCATCAGTGACCATCCCGACCTCTGACCTTACGATGGACAGAAGGTCGTTGAGGAAGCAGCTGAGGGTGTTTGGGTCGAGGACTCTGTCCTGAGGAGTTCCTGCAGAGATGTCCTGTGGCTGAGATGATCGGCTCCAAACGCCATCTTCTTTGTGCTGGAGATGACACACAGATTCCCACTGATTCCCCCATTATTCCTTCACTTGCACTATTTATTTTATAATTCATAGTGATGTTATGTCTCTGCACTGCACTGCTGCTCAAAGCAACACATTTCACATCATATATAACAGAGATAATTAACCCGATTCGTATTCTGTTTCCGCAGATCTGCAGTTTTTGTACCAGGTTGCTCTTTCAGTCCATGCAGTGATCTTATGCTCCGTTGGATCTGTTTGTCTTCATAAACAATCGTAGTAGTGCGTTTCTGTAAACACTCTGACAGTAAACCAAGTTCATGCAAGGTGTCATACATTAGAGCTCAGTCCGATAGAAACTGTTCTGAAGAGAGTCTGTTGAACAGACCTTCACAGGGTTTTCTGTCACTCCCAGATCTTGATTCATCCTTCATTGCTTTTTCAAAATAAAAACACAGTGCTTCATCATTTTGCCACACTGCTGAAACTGTTCGAAACGAGCTAGCTATCTACCTGGTGCCCAGAACACAGACTATTTTGTAAATGTGTTGTTCTACTTGAGAGACACATTCAGACAGTTCCTTTTGATTTAGAGGTGATCTACTGTAAACAGAGTACAATTTGTCCATTAAATGATTGAAAATGATTTATTCCATGAACTTCTCTCTCTGAATCGCCTAATGCAAGTTCTAATCTGTGATTAAGACAGGGCCAAATTATCACATCAGGGAAATGTTCCTTGAGAATTGTAGCAACACTAGATTTGACACGAAGCATTACACTCACCCCATCACTAGCAAATGCTACAAGGTTCTGTTTCAAGTAAGAGTCATCAAACCCATGGTTATTGAGACAGTTCAATAGTTTCAGCTTTCTGATCAGGCTGTTCAATGAGATCTAAAAACAGAAAATGGGGATCACCTTCCTTATCACTTTCACATTTCAAATAAACTATTAGGACAGTCTCAATGCTCAGGCTTCTTGATTCATCAATGAGAACAGAAAATTTGTCATTTATCTGTTTGATATGCTGCAAATTTTCTTTTTCATATTAATGGTTCTGCGATTAATTATCTCTGTAACACCAGTGTGGGAATGCAGTCCCATTCCAATGTCAATGCCACTTTTTACTGAAGCTCCAATAAGCCGAAGTGATCAGAGCATGGTCTGTCATTCTGACCTAAATAATATGCAGAACGAAAAATTTCAGCTTCTTTCTGCTTTATTGTGCGAATGCTCGATTTGTTCTGACCGACCTTACGGCCCACTTCGGCAAGCGACATGTCAATTTAAAAAGATATCAGAGCCTGGACTGACACCATCTTTCTGCCCTCTACTGTGCCTATTGTCTTGTTTATTATTTATTGTAATGCCTGCACTGTCTTGTGCACTTTACGCAGTCCTGGGCAGGTCTGTGGTCCAGTGTAGTTTTTGTATTGTTTCATGTAGCACCATGGTCCTGAAAACGTTGTCTCGTCTTTACTGTGTACTGTACCAGCAATTATGTTCGAAATGGCAATAAAAAGTGACTTGACTTGACTTGACTTGAAGCAGAAAATAACACAATGGATCTTAAATATCATTTTCTTTATACCCGGTCTGGCCAGCAGGTGGCGGGATTGCTCCAGTTATTCGCTCTCACTCTCTGCTTTCACCCAGTCGGGACGGAGTGTGTCAACAGATGCCAAGTGCACACTCGCCGCTCCCCACTGTCCAGCAGGGGTTGTGGGGAATCACTCTGGTACACCTCCCCCCCCCCATCCTTACCAGGGAGGGAGCATCACAGACTGAGGAGATCACAAGCGAAACCCTCTGGTTTCCATGGCTGTGTAAGTCTCGGGAAGATACTGACTGGTCCCGTCAAACTTGTGACACACACTCCTCCCCACCTGCCCATCACCCACAAACTCCTCCCCATCTCACCAGCTGCCCATCACCCACACACTCCTCCCCACCTGCCCATCACCCACACACTCCTCCCCACCTCTCCAGCTGCCCATCACCCACACACTCCTCCCCACCTGCCCATCACCCACACACTCCTCCCCACCCTCTCCAGCTGCCCATCACCCACACACTCCTCCCCACCTGCCCATCACCCACACACTCCTCCCCACCTCTCCAGCTGCCCATCACCCACACACTCCACCCCACCCTCTCCATCTGCCCATCACCCACACTCCTCCCACCCTCTCCATCTGCCCATCACCCACACACTCCTCCACACCCTCTCCATCTGCCCATCACCCACACACTCCACCCCACCCTCTCCATCTGCCCATCACACACACACTCCTCCCCACCTCTCCAGCTGCCCATCACCCACACACTCCTCCCCACCTCTCCAGCTGCCCATCACCCACACACTCCTCCCCACCTGCCCATCACCCACACACTCCTCCCCACCTCTCCAGCTGCCCACCACCCACTCACTCCTCCCCAGCTGCCCATTACCCACACACTCCTCCCCACCTCTCCAGCTGCCCACCACCCACACACTCCTCCCCACCTGCCCATCACCCACACACTCCTCCCCACCTCTCCAGCTGCCCATCACCCACACACTCCTCCCCATCTGCCCATCACCCACACACTCCTCCCCACCTCTCCAGCTGCCCATCACCCACACACTCCTCCCCACCTGCCCATCACCCACACACTCCTCCCCACCTCTCCAGCTGCCCACCACCCACTCACTCCTCCCCAGCTGCCCATTACCCACACACTCCTCCCCACCTCTCCAGCTGCCCACCACCCACACACTCCTCCCCACCTGCCCATCACCCACACACTCCTCCCCACCTCTCCAGCTGCCCATCACCCACACACTCCTCCCCATCTGCCCATCACCCACACACTCCTCCCCACCTCTCCAGCTGCCCATCACCCACACACTCCTCCCCACCTGCCCATCACCCACACACTCCTCCCCACCTCTCCAGCTGCCCACCACCCACTCACTCCTCCCCAGCTGCCCATTACCCACACACTCCTCCCCACCTCTCCAGCTGCCCACCACCCACACACTCCTCCCCACCTGCCCATCACCCACACACTCCTCCCCACCTCTCCAGCTGCCCACCACAAACACACTCCTCCCCACCTCTCCAGCTGCCCATCACCCACACACTCCTCCCCACCTGCCCATCACCCACACACTCCTCCCCACCTCTCCAGCTGCCCACCACCCACTCACTCCTCCCCAGCTGCCCATTACCCACACACTCCTCCCCACCTCTCCAGCTGCCCACCACCCACACACTCCTCCCCACCTGCCCATCACCCACACACTCCTCCCCACCTCTCCAGCTGCCCGTCACACACACACTCCTCCCCACCTGCCCATCACCCACACACTCCTCCCCACTTCTCCAGCTGCCCACCACCCACACACTCCTCCCCACCTCTCCAGCTGCCCATCACCCACACACTCCTCCCCACCTCTCCAGCTGCCCATCACCCACACACTCCTCCCCACCTCTCCAGCTGCCCATTACCCACACACTCCTCCCCACCTGCCCATTACCCACACACTCCTCCCCACCTCTCCAGCTGCCCATCACCCACACACTCCACCCCACCCTCTCCATCTCCCCACCACCCACACACTCCTCCCCACCTCCCTCCCTTTACTCCAGGGTCCACTTTCCACTCCTGTCAGATTGCAAAATCTTCTTCCCTCTGTCACTGACACCTCTCACCTCCGAGTTTCTGACACATTTCCACCCCTCCCTCAGCTATTACCCCTCACCTGCCCATTTCCTTCCACAGATGTTACCTGACACGGTGGGAGACCCAGACGCTTTGTGTGTTACCATCACAAAATGTCCCGTGTTACCAAGATTCACCCTGATCTCCCTCTGCCAGTCAGCACCACCACCACTTGCCCCAGTTACCCTGTCAGTCCCGGTGGACTTTAGCACCCGGGGGAGCCGGGGAGCTCAAGACCCGCCGCCCGCGGCTGCTGCTGAATCCGCAGTGTTTCTGTTCCGTTGACGGATGCGGTGAACGAGTTAAAATTAATGGACCGATAATTCTCACATCGTGTTTATTTCACTCTCCGCACATTTATATTTACACTGACTGACTCCTGACGCCGGTCCCGGACCCGACCCGTTTGCAGTCCCGGAGCTGAACCGGAGCAGATTCTCAGCCACTCGTTTTCATATCCATTCCAGAAGAAAGGATAAAGTTTCCCCGTGAATTTATTCCCAGTGAAGGTGTGGAGATGGGACTTGGTCTCCGCGTTGTAAAATGAAACTGTCCCGGACTCGTAACTGAGATAAACTCCCACCCTCCCGGGGATGGGACCGGCAGGGAGACGGGACACAGGGGAGGTGAAAACCCACAATACGTCATCAACCCGCGCGATGATCCAGAATCCGGTCTCCGGACTCCGTGTGAACTTTCCCTTCCTCTTCACAGACTCTGCGGCGACTCCCAGACCCCAGACCTGATTCCCCGTCACCTCCACCTCCCAGTAATGTTTCCCCGATGTGAATCCCTCCGATCCCAGCACACAATGCCGGTCTGTGAATCTCTTCCCGGTGTCAGGGAGATTCCTCCGGGTCCCGGTCAATCTCACACTCTTCCGATCCTCAGACACTTCGAACTCCGGATGCGCCGTTTCCACATCCAGGGTGACAGAGACTGGGGGGAGAAGCAGAGAATTAGAGAGTCCCCGGGGACCGGGGGGGAGACTCGGGCAGCGCGGCTCCGGGGATCGGGGGGAGACTCGGGCAGCGCGGCCCCGGGATCGGGGGGAGACTCGGGCAGCGCGGCCCCGGGACCGGGGGGAGACTCGGGCAGCGCGGCCCCGGGGACCGGGGGTCACGGGCAGCGCGGCCCCGGGGACCGGGGGGAGACTCGGGCAGCGCGGCCCCGGGACCGGGGGCAGACTCGGGCAGCGCGGCCCCGTGGACCGGGGGTCACTCGGGCAGCGCGGCCCCGGGGACCGGGGGGAGACTCGGGCAGCGCGGCCCCGGGGATCGGGGGGAGACTCGGGCAGCGCGACCCCGGGGGTCGGGGGGAGACTCGGGCAGCGCGACCCCGAGACCGAGGGGAGACTCGCGCGGTGCGGCCGACAGGACCCTTTCCCGGGGTTTTACCCAAACACAGAGGATGGACAACCGGCATCTTCCCGAGGTTTTTCCTCAACGTGGAGAGCGGATTTTCCTCGATCAACAAACACAAAATTCTGGAGGATCTCAGCTGGTTCCGGAGTTCAGAGTACATCCTTGTAAATCTGTTTTATACCCTCTCAGTTTAATGACATCCTTCCTGTAGAAAGGTCACCAGCACTGGACAGAGTGATCCAAATCATAAAGACAAGAAAGTCTGCAGATGCTGGAAATGCAAAGCAACACACACAAAACCTTGGCCTAAATCATTGAGTGTTTATTCATATCCAGAGCTGCTGCCTGACCTGCTGAGCTCCTCCAGCAGTTTGTGTGTGTTACTCTGCTCCAAATGTGGCCTTCCCAATGTCTTGTACACTCATAACCTGACGTCCCAGCTCCTGTACTCAGTATTCTGACTGATGAAGACAATCACCTCCTGGTCTCTCTGTTCCACAACACTCTCCAGGGCCCCCGATTGCTGTGTAAATCCTGTCCTGGTTTGCCTTCCAAAATGCAACACCCTCATCTCTCTGAATTAAAATCAATTTCCATCCAATGGCCCAGGATCTTGTAATCTTGGATAAACCATGAGCAACAGGGTTATGTAGTGGATAACACAATACTGTTGCACCTCGGGGCGTTCCGGAGTTCAGAGTTCAATTCCAACACCATCCGTAAAGAGTTTGTACTTTCTCCCTATCACCTCGTGCATTTCCTCCGGGTGCTCCGGATTCATCCCTCAGATTGGGGAGGAGTGGACAGTGAGGAAGACCATCATTACTTGCAGTGGGATCTGGAGCAGCTGGGAAAATGGGCTGAAAAGTGTCAGCTGGAATTTAATGCAGACAAGTGTGAGCTGTTGCTCTTCGGTAGGACCCCAGTGTCGGTCTTTCACAGTGAATGGTCGGGCACTGAGGACTCTGTTCTACAGCAGATCTGGGAACACAGGTCCAGAATACATCGAAAGTGGTGTTACAGGTAGATAGGGTCATAAAAAAAGCTTTTCTTTGGCCTTCCTAAATCAAAGTATTGAGTACAGGAGATGGATGTCATGTTGAAGTTGTATGAGATGTTGGTGAGGCCTAATTTTGAATATTGTGTGCAGGTTCAGTCAATGACCTACAGGAAAGATGTAAACAAGTTTAAAATTGTCATGGGGGGAGGTTGGGAACGGACCCAAAAGCAAGACACAGACACTGAACTACCAGGAATAGGACTGGGCATGAGAAGGAAGCAAGGGAAGTGAGGAAGAAAGGACGCTGGACATGACACAGGCCCCGGATGAGACAAGGATTCCGGGTCTGGGCTAGGACTAGACGAGGATAGCGGAACCAGGACATGGAACTGGGAACTAGGAGCCTGGGCTTGGGCTTGGGGCCAGAGACTGAACAAGGACCCAGAACCTGGGTCTTGACTTGGGCTCGGACTCCAGAACCAGGTGAGGAAAAGACGTGGCTACAGGACGAGGAGAGGCGCAGGACGGGACGAGAGACTCCTGGACAGGACAAGGGAACCGCAGCACAGGACAAGAGAGTCCCAGCACCGGGCTAGGCAAGGTACTCCTGTGCTGGGTGAGGCAGATGGACATGACGAGAATACAGAGCCTTGGTCAAGGAAGGACAGGAATGCAGAACACAGAGCCTGGGTCGAGGGAGAACAGGAACGCAGAACACAGAGCCTGGGTCGAGGAAGAACAGGAACGCAGAACACAGAGCCTGGGTCGAGGGAGAACAGGAACGCAGAACACAGAGCCGGGACCCCTCCTTGGATACAGGACGTAGGGCCGGGGCTTTACACAGAACGCTGAACACAATGAGACAGTTCCCAACACTTTTGTCACATTGGCCTTCAGAAATCAAAGTATTGAGTACAGGAGATGGTTGTTATGCTGAAGTTGTATGAGATGTTGTTGAGGCCTAATTTGGGATATTGTGTACAGTTTTGGTCACCTCCCTACAGGAAGGATGTAAACAAGTTTGAAAAAGTACAGAGAAAATTTCCAGGGATGTAGCTGGGACTGGAGGACCTGAGTCATAAGGAAAGATTGAATAGTTTAGGACTTTATTCCTGTAACATAGAAGACTGAGGGGAGATTTGATAGAGGTATACAAAATTATGAGTGGTATAGATAGGGTAAATGCAAGCAGGCTTTTTCCATGGAGGTTGGGTGGGATTACAACCAGAGGTCATGGGTTAAAGGTGAAAGATGAAAAGTTTAAGAGGAAGATGAGGGGAAACTTCTTCATTTAGAGGGTTGTGAGAGTGTGGAACCTTTTTTAGGTATGTGAAGAGAAAGAAGATAGTTAAGAACAATGTTGGGCCCTTGAAGAATGAATTGGGTGAAATTGTTATGGGAAACAGAGAAATGGCAGAAGAATTTAATAATTACTTTTGATCTGTCTTCACTAGGGAAGACACAAGCAATCTCCCAGATGTATGGATGAGCCAAGGACATAGGGTAACAGAGGAAATGAAACAGATTGACATTAGGAAGGAAACAGTGATGAGTAGACTGATGGGACTGAAGCCTGACAAATCCCCAGGTCCAGATGGTCTGCATCCTAGGGTACTAAAGGAGGTGGCCCTGGAAATTGTGGATGCATTGGTAATCATTTTCCAATGTTCCTTAGATTCAGGATCAGTTCCTGAGGATTGGAGAATGGGTAATGTTATCCCACTTTTTAAGAAAGGAGGGAGGGAGAAAACAGAGAACTATCGTCCATCAGCCTAACATCAGTAGTGGGGAAGATGCTAGAGTCCATTATTAAAGATGAAATAGTGGCATATCTAGATAGCAGTGAGAGGATTGGGCCAAGCCAGCATGGATTTACCAAGGGCAAATCATGCTTGACTAATCTATTGGAGTTTTTTGAGGATGTAACCAGGAAGTTAGACAAGGGAGATCCAGTGGATGTAGTGTACCTTGATTTTTAGAAGGCATTTGATAAGGTCCCACATAGGAGATTGGTGGGTAAAATCAGAGCTCATGGCATTGGGGGGAGGATATTGACATGGATAGAAAACTGGTTGGCAGATAGAAAGCAAGGGTAGCAGTGAATGGGTGTTTCTCGGAATGGCAGGTGGTGACTAGTGGGGTGCCACAGGGCTCGGTATTGGGACCACAGCTGTTTACGATTTACATCAACGATTTAGATGAAGGCATTGAGAATAACATCAGCAAGTTTGCTGATGATACTAAGCTGGGTGGCAGTGTGACATGTGATGAGGATGTTTGGAGAATTCAGGGTGACTTGGATAGGCTGTGAGTGGGCAGATACTAGGCAGATGACGTTTAATGTGAATAAGTGTGAGGTTATCCACTTTGGGAGGAAGAACAGGAAGGCAGATTATAATCTGAATGGTGTAGAGTTAGGTAAGGGAGAAATACAAAGAGATCTAGGAGTACTTGTTCATCAGTCACTGAAGGTGAATGAGCAAGTGCAGCAGGCAGTGAAGAAGGCTAATGGAATGTTGGCCTTTATTACAAAGGGAATTGAGTACAAGAGCAAGGAAATCCTTTTGCATTTGTACAGGGCCCTGGTGAGACAACACCTGGGGTATTGTGTACAGTTTTGGTCTTCAGGGTTAAGGAAAGACATCCTGGCTGTAGAGCAAGTGCAGAGTAGATTCACAAGGTTAATTCCTGGGATGTCCGGACTGTCTTACGCAGAGAGGTTAGAGAGACTGGGCTTGCACATGCTGGAATTAAGGAAATTGAGAGGGGATCTGATTGCAACGTAAAAGATTATTAAGGGATTGGACAAGATTGGACAAGAGGCAGGAAATATGTTCCAGATGCTGGGAGAGTCCAGTACCAGAGGGCATGATTTGAGAATAAGAATTTAGGACAGAGTTAAGGAAAAACTTCTTCTACCAGAGAGTTGTGGGGGTCTGGAATGCACTGCCTCGGAAGGCTGTGGAGGCCAATTCTCTAGATGCTTTCAAGAAGGAGCTAGATAGGTATCTTATGGATAGGGGAATCAAGGGATATGGGGACAAGGCAGGAACCAGGTATTGATAGTAGATGATCAGCCATGATCTCAAAATGGCGGTGCAGGCTCGAATGGCCGAATGGTCTACTTCTGCACCTATTGTCTATTGTACTGTATCCCATGTGATCTAACTCTCTGCTACCTTGTCAAATCCCTCGCTAAACTCCATGGAGACGATGTCTACTGCACTTTCATCAGCTGCAATTTATTTATTGAGATACAGCACGGAATAGGCCCTTCCGGCCCTTTGACCCCCACCACGCAGCAATCTGATTTAATCCGAGCCTGACCATGGGACAAGTTACAATGACCAATTAACCTGCCAACCGTACGGGTTTGGACTGTGAAACCGGAGAACCCAGAGGGAATCCACACGGTCACGGGGAGAACATACAAACTCCTCACAGCCAGTGACGGGACATGAACCCGGGTCGCTGGTACTGTAAACCGTTGTGCTAACCACTATGCTACCGTACCGTCCATGCAGAAAACCAAGCTGGGTCTCCCTGATTAGTCCTCGCCTTTCCAAATGAATGTAGATCCTGTCTCTCAGAATCCCCTCCATTAATGTACCCTCCACTGACATTAGGCTCACTGGTCTATACTTCCCAGGTTTTTCCCTACAGTCAATCTTCAACAAATGCTCAAAATTAGTCTCGCTCCAGTCTTCTGGCCCCTCACCCGTAGTTATCGATGACACACATATCTCCAAAAGGGCCCCACACTCTCCTCTTGAGCTTCTCACAATGTCCTGGGATACACTTGATCAGGACCTGGGGTTTTATCGACCTTTCTGCATTTTAGGACCTGCAGCATATTTGCTTCTGTAATGTGGTAGAAAATGAGGTCGATCATCTTCTGTAACACGGGGGAATTGAGGACCCTGTGGAACTGGCACAGAAGAGGAGCTGAGCCCTGGGACTGAGAAATGATGACAGGGAGGTTTAGAAGGATGCGGACCAAAAGCAGGTAATTGGACTGGGAGGTGATCTGATAGAAATATATAAGGTTATGAGGGGTGTAGATTGAGCAGAGGAGAAGGGGAGTGATGAGACAGGAGTCTGAAGTGACTGTGGACTGAAGATTGGTGAAAGATGGCAGGCACGATGCTCCAGGTAGCGGAAGGGTGGGGAGTGTGGACTGTGGAGTTGGGAGACACTGGGAAGTGTAACCAACACCAACACAGTGAAAGTTTTGATCGCTAGTCGGAGCGGGATTGTGGGGATAGTTGGGAGATGGGAAGGTGGGAGACAGCTGTGGGAGGGTGAGAAACAGGAGCACAAAGGCCAACCTGTGCTGGAATGTTATCAGTAAAGGAGGTTCCACTCTATCCACCCAAAGGGGATCTTCCCAGTGGCCAAACATTTTAATTCCCATTCCAAAATGTCGGTCCATTCCCATTCCCGCCTCTTGCGCCAAGATGAGGCCATCTTCAGGATGGAGGAGAACACCTTATATTCTGCCTGGGTAGCCTCTGTCATGATGGCATGAATATTGATTTTTTCTTCAGGTAAAATGTTTCTCATCCCCTCCCCTCTTCTTCTATTCCCCACTCTGGCCTTTAACCTCTTCTCACCTCCCTATCACTACTCCCCGGGTCCCCTCCTCCTTCCCTTTCTCTTATGGTCCGCTCTCCTCTCCAATCAGATTCTTTCTTCTCCAGCCCTTTAGCTTTCCCACCCCCCTGCTTCACCTATCACCTTCTCGCTAGCCTCTCTCCCCACTCCCCACTTTTTATTCTGGCATCACCCCTCTTCAATTTTAGTCCTGAAGAAGGATCACAGCCCAAACCATCAACAGTTTATTCATTACAATAGATGCTCCCTGACCTGCTGAGTTCCTCCAGCATTTTGTGTGTGTTGATTTGGATTTCCAGCATCTGTAGACTTTTTCCTGTTTATGACAATGGGAACCATTAGGGGAGAGATGAATGGCAGATGGAACCAGGACCAGATGGGGGAGGGGTGGAAAGCCTGTGGTGAACTGTGTGTGTAGATGGAAACAGAAGGTGAAGGGGGATGAATATGGGCGATAAGGGTCCCCTTTCCCACAAACCCTCTCCCCACAGCCCCTCATTAGGACAGAGGATGAATTTGCAGAGACTCTGGCAGATATATTTGCTTCACATTTCCCCACAGGTGAGCTTCTGGAAGACTGGAGGGTGGCTCAGGTGCTGCCGTAAGAAGGGCTGGAAGGTCACACCAGGGAACTCCAGGGGAGTCCAGAACTAGAGGGCAGAGACGGAAGGTGAGAGGGAAAAGTTCAATGCTGATTGGTGTGTCCGGGCTCAGTCTCAATGTGGTGGTTTGATCACAACAGTGAGACTGGCGAGTCCAGCAGGGGGCAGAGCTGAGTCAATCAGACTGCGGTCACGGACAGGTCAGACAGGGTGAGTGGCTCGAAGGACTGGTGTATTTTTCTGACAATCCCTGTCACCACAGTGATACCAGATTTTATCCTCTTTAATGACATTAATGAAATATTAATTCCAGAGCTACCATGTCAGGATTCAAACTCATGCATTGGCTTGTTTGTCCAGTGCAAATGGGATCAGGATGCAGTGATTCACCTAACAGATCAGTGAATTGTTTGTATATTGTCCCTAGTTTGGTGTGTTCAAGGGTCTGACATCGCCAGCTGACCATGTGGCAGTGATGCCTCCCGGCAGGTGGGGTTGGTGCCGGAATGAATCTGTATGTTTTACCTCGATTAATGCCGTCAAACGCTTCTCCCAATGCAATGTCGAACAAATAGGGGTGATAGAATTTTTCAACCAGTAGGGCACCGTCTGTCACTGACAATGTCTGGGCATCATCACTAATCCTGTAAATATTATACATCTGGTTATAAACTGAACATCAGTGATATCTGAACTATTTTACAAATCCATACAGAGTTTCAGGAAAGACCATGTCCTACCTTCTCTTCCGACGAGCTTCCTCCTGAAATAAATAAAACACAGATCTCAATTGGCTGAGACTGACCGTCGGCATTCGAACAGCAGGAATCTGAGACAAGTTATTACAAGCTGCTGAAAATTCCCACTTAACTCTTTCCCACTGAAATGAATGGAGAAAGAGGAGAACCACGGGAGAAAGTACAAGGAATGGGTATGAAATTTATACCATAACTCAGAGGATGGAACTTGCAGGAGAGATTGGACAGGTTGTGTATTTTTATCTGGATATGATGTCAGGGAGGATCAGATGGAGGAATTTAAACCTCCGAATGGATTTGATGGGATGGGAGTGGAGAAAATATTTCTGCTTGTGTGAGACCAATAATTAAAGATAAAGCATCAGTTGGTTGTTAATAAATCCCACAAGAAATGTGGTGAAGAGAATATTAGAAACACACTCACATCCTGTGACTGTAACTGGGTGTTACTTTGAGTCTCAGGGGATATTATACGTGGGAATCACAGAAACAATCACCAGCTCAGTGCTCTGATCAGAGTAACTCATTCCCGAGAAGGTTGCAGACTGTCCTGTGATGTACAGATGTTGTGGGAGGCCGGTTTGGGACAATGACAATTCTGAACAGTCAGGATGTCCACACGGTGGAAATCAGTTTCCAGCTACAGAATTTGTGATAAAATGCATCATTTTGTGTCTGGGCACTTTTACAGAACCAAACTGAAATCTCTCACCATGAGGAATGTGATATTTTCTTGTTGATCCATCTGTTCCTGTAACTTTGAGATTTCCTCCTGGATGGAATTTAAATTCTCTTGAATCTCTCGAAGATTTTTCTCCATTGGATTCAGAATCCTCTCCTCTTCTTCCCTGAGATCTCGGAGTGCGCGTTGCTCTTTCTCAGTGAGAATCCGGCGCAGTTCAGCAAAATGGGATGTGATCTGGGACTGAAGGCTGTGTGACTGTTCCTGTCAATGAAAGGAGAGGCTAGTTTACTATTTAAGACTAGTGTTATTTCTTTTTGCCCATTAAAGTCGATGCGGGTTCTCAGAACAATCCCCTCCATCACATTCCCCCACGTCTCCCTGAAACATATACTCCGTCTCTGACCCACTAACCCCGACCTGATTCACAGACCACCCAACGTCACAAGGTTAATTACAGTCGCCAATTTACCGTCCAACCATGCAATGTCGGCTAAAGGAAGGTACTGGTTACGGGGAGAACATGCAAACTCCACACAGACAGCTCCAGGTGTCAGGATCGATCCCAAGTTACTGGGGCTGCGATACTTTGCTATTCTGTATTAAAGGGAACAAAACTACAAAGCGAATTTGTAAATTCTGCTCTGGAGCCTCACCTGAACTCCAGAAATCTTCTCTTTCTGTTGTTGCTCCATTTCCTCGAAGTCCGATTTCTTTTTAGTGAGAGAGTCTAAGGAAGATTTAACCCGACCCTGGGAATCAGAGAGTGAAGACATTAGACCAAAATATTCAACTAAGTAAACAGTTGATCAAAACCTGGTTATTTTTACCTTGTAGATTTCAGCGGCTTCGTTAACCGGCGTGAAGTTGTGAGATTTGTGTTCCCGCGCAGTCGCACAGATCAGGCAGATCAGAGTCTTGTCCGTCTCACAAAACAGCTTCAGTTCTTCCTCATGTTTCTCGCAGTGAAGTTTCTTTTCCTTCTCTTTCGGATTCAGGTTTAGTTTTCGAGCTTTCTCAGACAGATTTGCCAAGGCCCGATTGACCCTGAGGGTGCGGTCTGCAAACTCCTCTCTACATTCCGGGCAGGAGTTTCTCTCCTCCCTTTCCCAACACCGTGTGATACAGGAGCGGCAGAAGTTGTGTCCACACTCCAGTATAACCGGATCGGTGAAGAAATCCAGGCAGATGGGACAAATTGCCTCCTCGGTTAAACTCTCGACCTGTCCTTTCGAAGCCATGTTAACTCCCGGCACTTCCTGGTTCAGGGTCCTTTCACTTTCGGGGAGCTGCTGAACCCTGCGTTACCGGGAATGTCCACCAGGGGCGCTGCAGTCTCGGGAATGAATGTTCCTTTTCAGTTAGCAGGAATCGTGTTCATTTCCACAGCAGAGATCAGAAACACATTAAACAAGTCTAACATAGATAAAGCCGGAGAGAAGAGCTTGGTTCAGTCTACGGCAGAACTGAAAGCGCAAGTCCTGAAAACAGAGACACAAGAGACTGTAAATGCAAGAGTCTGGAAGGAACTAAGCGAGTCAGACAGGATTTGTGGAGAAAAATAGACAGAAGATATTCCGGGTTGAGACAGTCCAGACGAAGGTTCTCTACGCGAAATGTCAATTGCCCATTTCTCTCCACAGTTGCTGCCTGACCCTCGGTGTTTCTCCAAAAGCACGATTTGTTTAGCTGGAGGACTAAAGAGAGACTGAAGTGTAAAAACAGTGAATAATGTAAATTTATAGCAACTATTAAATCAGTTAATGGTATGGGACACGGGATGTGGAGGGAATCTGCTGTGAGGAGACTGATGCTGTGCCGATGACAAAGATGTGGCAGCAGGAATCACCACAGGACTGGACATTGTACGTCACAGTGTGGAAAACATTCAACTCCTGATTTCCATTTCCCTGCTTGACTTCACCACATACGGCCCGGCTCCAAAGGTCCGGTCTCACTTGTTCGGAACAGGGTCCACGTGAGGAAATGATTTCCTCCTGCCTGTCTTCTAAACCCCGTCAGCCCCAGAGAGCAGGGGCACTGGGCTGGAATCTCCACTCACAAACACAGGAGATTCTGCAGATGCTGGAATTCCAGAGCAACACACACAATATCCTGGAGGAACTCAGCCGGTCAGGCAGCATATGGAGAGGAATAAACAGCGCTCAAGGGTCTCGGTCTGAAACGAGGACTGTTATCCTCTCCACAGCTGCTGCCTGACCCCCTGAGTTCCTCCAGTATTTTGAGTGTGTTGCTCTGCAATCTCCACGTCGCTGAGTCTGACAGTCTTCATCAGGCAGCGTCCACAACAGCAGCTCGAGGGACAGAGGGACTGGGGGTTGGGTTGTGGGTGTGGGGACCAGTCTCCCACTTAAACACGGTTCAGATGGAACAGCACAGAAAGAACCTGCCAGACAGCGGTGGTGAGTTTCGGGAACAAGTCAGTTTATTCAGACCCTGTTACAGTGAACATCGGGGAACACTTCGAGTGTGATCTCAAAGATACTCCACTGAGTCAATGATCTTACGGGTTCCTGTTATACAATGGTGACATGCGGATTTCACAAAAAATCATCAGAAACCTGCATTTCTCTGTAATATTCGGCCTTTGATTATTTCTATGTGGTCTCTCTCTATCTCACTGACAGTCATTTCCCAATGCTCTCTGTAATTCATTGTCTTCATTTCTGACTCTGTTTTCCTGCCGTGACTCTCCTTATCTGATGATAAACTCTCCTGCCGTGGTCTGCGATCCGACCTCCACCTGTTTACCTTTGATCCAGTGAGCTTCACCTTGCTGACTGAACACGTCCACAGTCTAATCACTGACCTGACTATCATATCGTCACCTCTCAGTCACCTTCTCCCTTGGTCTAATTAATTTTACCATCATTCCCCAGATTGTAAGGCACCTAGTTTAAATATTTAACAATTTTCCCAATTCTCATGATTCTCAGAGATCTCTTCCTCAGACATCACTGCCTGACACTGTGGTGTGATTGTCACTTGCCACCTATCAGCCCAGGCCTGGATATTGTCCAGGTCTTGCTGCGTTTGTGTTGTGGGCTGCTTCATTACCTGAGGGGTGGCAGATGGTGCTGAACATTGTGTCGTCATCAGTGACCATCCCGACCTCTGACCTTACGATGGACAGAAGGTCGTTGAGGAAGCAGCTGAGGGTGTTTGGGTCGAGGACTCTGTCCTGAGGAGTTCCTGCAGAGATGTCCTGTGGCTGAGATGATCGGCTCCAAACACCACAACCATCTTCTTTGTGCCGGGGATGACACACAGATTCCCACTGATTCCCCCATTATTCCTTCACTTGCACTATTTATTTTATAATTCATAGTGATGTTATGTCTCTGCACTGCACTGCTGCTGAAAGCAACACATTTCACATCATATATAACAGAGATAATTAACCCGATTCTGATTCTGTTTCCGCAGATCTGCAGTTTTTGTACCAGGTTGCTCTTTCAGTCCATGCAGTGATCTTATGCTCCGTTGGATCAGTTTGTCTGCATAAACAATCGTAGTAGTGCGTTTCTGTAAACACTCTGACAGTAAACCAAGTTCATGCAAGGTGTCATACATTAGAGCTCAGTCCGATAGAAACTGTTCTGAAGAGAGTCTGTTGAACAGACCTTCACAGGGTTTTCTGTCACTCCCAGATCTTGATTCATCCTTCATTGCTTTTTCAAAATAAAAACACAGTGCTTCATCATTTTGCCACACTGCTGAAACTGTTCGAAACGAGCAAGCTATCTACCTGGTGCCCAGAACACAGACTATTTTGTAAATGTGTTGTTCTACTTGAGAGACACATTCAGACAGTTCCTTTTGATTTAGAGGTGATCTTCTGTAAACAGAGTACAATTTGTCCATTAAATGATTGGAAATGATTTATTCCATGAACTTCTCTTACAGAATCACCTACTGCAAGTTCTAATCTGTGATTAAGACAGGGCCAAATTATCACATCAGGGAAATGTTCCTTGAGAATTGTAGCAAAACTAGATTTGACACGAAGCATTACACTCACCCCATCACTAGCAAATGCTACAAGGTTCTGTTTCAAGTAAGAGTCATCAAACCCATGGTTATTGAGACAGTTCAATAGTTTCAGCTTTCCGATCAGGCTGTTCAATGAGATCTAAAAACACAAAATGGGGATCACCTTCCTTATCACTTTCACATTTCAAATAAACTATTAGGACAGTCTCAATGCTCAGGCTTCTTGATTCATCAATGAGAACAGAAAATTTGTCATTTATCTATTTGATATGCTGCAAATTTTCTTTTTCATATTAATGGCTCTGCGATTAATTATCTCTGTAGCATCAGTGTGGGAATGCAGTCCCATTCCAATGTCAATGCCACTTTTTACTGAAGCTCCAATAAGCCAAAGTGATCAGAGTATGGTCTGTCATTCTGAGCTAAATAATATGCAGAACGAAAAATGTCAGCTTCTTTCTGCTTTATTGTGCGAATGCTCGATTTGTTCTTACCGACCTTACGGCCCACTTCGGCAAGCGACATGCCAATTTAAAAAGATATCAGAGCCTGGACTGACACCAACTTACTGCCCTCTACTGTGCCTATTGTCTTGTTTATGATTTATTGTAATGCCTGCACTGTCTTGTGCACTTTACGCAGTCCTGGGTAGGTCTGTAGTCTAGTGTAGTTTTTGTATTGTTTCATGCAGCATCATGGTCCTGAAAACGTTGTCTCGTTTTTACTGTGTACTGTACCAGCAATTATGGTCGAAATGACAATAAAAAGTGACTTGACGAAGCAGAAAATAGCACAATGAATCTTAAATATCATTTCCGTTATACCCGATATGGCCAGCAGGTGGCGGAATTGCTCCAGTTATTCGCTCTCACTCTCTGCTTTCACCCAGTCGGGACGGAGTGTGTCAACAGATGCCGAGGGCACACTCGCCGCTCCCCACTGTCCAGCAGGAGTTGTGGGGAATCACTCTGGTACACCTCCCCCTCCCCCATCCTTACCAGGGAGGGAGCATCACAGACTGAGGAGATCACAAGCGAAACCCTCTGGTTTCCTTGGCTGTCTAAGTCTCGGGAAGATACTGTCTGGTCTCGTCAAACTTGTGAGATCGAGACGGTTCTCCCACCCAAACCCCGGTTTGTGTGGATGCTGTGTAATTTGCCACCCTGTTAGATATTAGTGCCACGGAGTAACCGACAGTACACTGCATTCGAATAAAGGAAATATATTTATGAATCTTAACTAAAGGATTAGTAAAGAAAAACAAAATGAGAAGGGCCATTTTAATTAAACAGTTAAATGTTCACAAGTTGGAACCCAACGTTTCACCATATTCACCGAACCTCAATCGGTCTCGGCACCGGACCATCGAATCATGGTCCCGCACCGGATCGAATCTCACGACCTGTTCTCTCCAGCATCTTCTCTCTTCATCTACCCCCGAACAAAAGCCCCAAGATCAACTTCAGTGTCCCTCACCAGAAAAACCTCCCCTAGTTCCACCATCCTGACTGGATGACACACATTCCTCATCATCCCTTATCTTGAACAATGAGCCGAACAGGCTGAGAGCAGAACAGACTGATCTCACAGAGCTGCTGAATGAAATACCTACCGCAGAACAGTAAAAACGTGACCCAGGGCGTTACACAAGGTACAGAAGTCTGGGAACACGGTGACTCAGCAGCTGTCGAGGGAAAAGTCAGCAAGAGCTGACACAGGCATTACAGACAGTCAGAGTCTCTTTATCCTCAGCGTGGGAAAGTCAGATACTACAGGGAGTGAATATAAGGTGAGAGGAGAAGGTTTAAAGCAGATTGATGAGGCAAGTTTATTTTTTACACAGAGAATGGTCGGTGTAGGTGCCTATGTTGTCGGGAGGGGGAGGAAACAGATACAACAACAACATTTCAGTGGCATTCAGACAGACACATGAACAGACAGGGAATGGCGGGTTGTGGCCAGATACAGGCCACACCTGGACACATCAGGATGCTCTTTATCGAAGCCAGCTCAGCATTCAATACTGTCATCCTCTCAAAACTAATCACTAAACTTCAAGATCTTGGCCTCAATAACTTCTTGTGCAATTGGATCCTCAATTTGTGTACTTGCCCACCCTTGTCAGGTCAGATTGGCAACATCTCCTCCACAATCTCCATCAGCACAGATGCACCACAAGGCTGTGTTCTCGGACCCTGCTCAACTCGATTTACACTCCTGACCGTGTGGCTGAGCACAGCTCCAATGCCAGGGTTAAGTTTGCTGGTGACACCACTATCTCAGGCCAGTCAAAGGTGGTGATGAATCAGCATATCGCAGGAGATTGAAAATCTGGCTGAGAGGCACCAGAACAACAACCTCCGAATGTCAGCAAGACTGAGGAGCTGATTATTGACTTCGGGAAGAGGAAACTAGAGCTCCATGAACCAGTCCACACTGGAGGATCGGAGGTGGAGAGGGTCGGCCACTTTAAACTCCTCGGTGTTATCATCTCAGAGGAACTGACCGGGGCCCAGCACAATTACGAAGAAAGCAGACAGCGTTTCTGTTTCCTCCTGGGTTTGCCAAGATTCAGCACAACATCTAAAACCTTGACAAACTTATATTGGTGAGTGGTGGAGAGCATATTGACTGGCTGCATCACAGTCTGGTCTGGAATCACCAATACCCCAGCACTGAGCACATCTACACAGACCATTGTTGCAGGAAAGCTGCACACCCCCACCACCCGGCCCATGCTCTCTTCCCACTGCTGCCATCAGGACCCACATGATCCAGTTCAGATAACTTCAGATTCACTCGCCACATCACTGAACTGTTCCCACAACCTCTGGACTCACTTTCAAGTACACCTCATCTCATGATCTTGTTATTTATTCCTTATTTATTTATTTATCTATCTATCCATCTATTTATTTATTTGTTTGTTTGTTTGTTTATTTATTTATTACTATTTCTTGTTTTTTGTTCTCTTTGTATTGGCAGTTTGCTGTCTTTTGCACACTGGTGGTCTGCCCTGTTTGTGCAATCTTTCATTGATTCTGTTGTGATTGTTGGATTTATTGAGTATGCCCACAAGAAAATGAATCTCAGGTTTGTATATGGTGACATATGTAGTTTGATAATAAATTTACTTTGAACTTTGGACTGAATACAGTGAACACGGGGGACAGAGGATGTTCTACACAGAGTGCATTGGTTACCCCTGTGTAATCAAACATACCGAAGGACAAAATATTAAATGGCGCAAATGTAGATATGTGTATTAAGAAATAGCTGCAGATGTGGCTCTTCGGCCCTTCGTGTCTGCCCTGTCCTTCACTCAGAACATCTGACCTTTGACCTCAGAGCCAATTTTCCTGCACCACCCCCATCATCACGGAGCCCCAGAAATCGAGAAACCTTGTGGAGCGAATTCCAGAGTTTCACTGCATTCTGGGTGGGAAAATTTCTCATCTCAGTCCTGTTATTCTGAGTCTGTGACTCTGATTCCACATGCCAGGCGGGTGAAACATCATTCCTGCCTCTGCTCTGTCAATACCCTGTGAGACTGTGTCTGTCCCGGTCACACCACCTCTTATTCTTCTAACTTTGAGACAGGCCCAGCAGTGTAATCTCTCTGAGGACACTAGTAGAGGATAAAGCTTTAAAGTGAGAGGGTCAAAGTTGAAACAGGATGTTATGTTTCAGGACATTACTATTCTCCTCACTGAAACCCCCAGCTTCAAACTGATCCGTCAACGGACACATCACTAATTACTCTTTTTCTTCCAACAGATTCACAGAATCTGCTAAATAATCTTGTGTCTTCTTTTTGCCTTCCCGATTCCTCTCTTCAGTGTACTCCTACATTCCTTCATTTTTGCAAGGGAATCGCTCCATCCCAGTTATTTTCACCTGACAAACAAATCCATCATTTTCCTGATCAGAGTCTGAATGACCCTCGTCAGCCAGGGTTCCCTCATCCCATCAGTGCTGACCTTCACTCCAACAGGAACATGCTGATCCCGAACCCCTCCAAACTCTCTTCAGGATCATCACTCACAAGATGTCTGTTTACTTGGGAACACCCTCCTGTTCCACTCCTCTTACTCTCGGCCCTTTCTATCCTCCCTCAGTTCAGTCTGTCCATTGATCTGAAGAGAAATAGTGAGAGAAAAGGTCCCCTTCAGTGTCTGTGTGTGGAGCAAAGAGGGACGAGTGAGGTCTGGTTCCCCTCGTCAGTGTTTACTGGAATGGACCTGGTGAATTTTTTGGAAGAGAATAAATAGTATTGTCCTGAAACACGACAAACAAGAGGTGATGCTGGAAGTCTTAAACACATAAAGCTGGATGAACTCCTGGGGCCTGATCAAGTCCGTCCTCAGACCTTGTGGGGAAGCCAAGGAAGAAGTTGCTGGGGCTTTGCTGAGATAATTTGAATATCAAATATTGAACTTTGCCCCACACCAACAGCCCCTGTGGCATGAGGTCCTGGGTGAGCTGATACTAAACTGGTTTGTGGTTGGAGGCAGAGGGTGGTAGTGGAGGGTTGTTTTTCACACTGGATGTCCGTGACCAGTGCTGAACCACGGGCATCGTTGCTGCCTCCATTCTGTTTGTTATTCATGTTAATGAATTTGATGAGTGTAGGTGTGTGGTTAGTAAGTTTGTGGAAGTGAGGCAAGAGGGGAAAAAATGAAAGGGGCCCTGAGGGCAATGTTTACGCAGAGAAGGTGGTGGGTGTATCGGACGAGCTACCACAGGAGGTGACACTGGCAGGTAACTACACCATTTAAAAGACATTTTGACAAATGTATGCACATGAAACATAAGACAATAAGACCATAAGATAAAGGGGCAGAAGTAGGCCATTCAGCCCATCGAGTCTGTTCCACTATTCAATCACGGGCTGATCCAATTCTTCCAGTCATCCCCACTCCCCTGCTTTCACCCCATACCCTTTGATGCCCTGGCTAATCATGAACCTATCGATCTCGGCCTTAAACACACCCAATGACTTGGCCTCCACAGCCGCTCGTGGCAACAAATTCCACAGATTTACCACCCTCTGACTAAAGTAATTTAGCATCTCTTCTAAAAGGACGTCTTTCAAACCTGGTCATGCCTACTTGTCCTAGAATCCTCTACCATGGGAAATAACTTTGTCATTCCTAATCTGTTCAGGCCTTTTAACATTATTTTCCATGAGCTCTTCTCTCATTCTCCTGAACTCCAGGGAATACAGCCCAAGAGCTGCCAGACATTCCTCATACGTTAACCCTTTCATTCCTGGAATCATTCTCGTGAATCTTCTCTGGACCCTCTCCAATGTCAGTGTATCCTTTCTAAAATAAGGAGTCCAAAACTGCACACAATACTCCAAGTGTGGTCTCACGAGTGCCTTATAGAGCCTCAACATCACATCCCTGCTCTTATATTCTATACCTCTAGAAATGAATGCCCACATTGTAATAGCCCTCTTCACAACCGACTCAACCTGGAGCTTAACTTTCAGGGTATTTGCACAAGGACTCCCAAGTCCCTTTGCATCTCTGCATTTAGAATTCTCTCTCCATCTAAATGATAGTCTTCCCATTTATTTCTTCCACCAAAGTTCATGACCATACATTTTCCAGCATTATATTTCATTTGCCACTTCTTTTTCCATTCCCCTAGACTATCTAAGTCACTCTGCAGGCTCTCTGTTTCCTCAACACTACATGCTCCTCCATCTATGTTTGTATCATCGGCAAATTTAACCAGAAATTTATTAATACTGCAGTATAAATCATTGGCATTCATCGTAAGAAGCAGTGGTCCCAACACCGACCCCTGTGGAACTCCACTAGTAACCGGCAGCCAGCCAGAATAGGATCCCTTTATTCCCACTCTCTGTTATCTGCCAACCAGCCAATGCTCCACCCATGCTAGTAACTTCCTGGTAATAACATGGGCTCTTACCTTGCTAAGCAGGCTCCTGTGCGGCACCTTGTCAAAGGCCTTCTGGAAAGCATAGTTCACCATGCCTACTGCATCTCCTTTGTCTACCCTGCTTGTAATTTCCTCAAAGAATTGCAGTAGGTTCATCAGATAGGATTTTCCTTTCAGGAAACCATGCTGGTTTTTGTCTATCTTGTCATCTGCCTCCAGGTATTCTGTAATCTCATCCCTGCCAATCAATTCCAACAAATTCACAACCACTGACATCAGGCTAACATGTCTCTCATTTCCTTTCAGCTGCCCTCCACCCTTCTTAAATAGCAGAGTAACATTTGCAATTTTCCAGTCATCTGGTACAATGTCAGAATCTATCGAATCTTGAAAGATCATCGTTAACGCCTCCACAATCTCTCCAGCTACTTCCTTCAGAAGCCGAGGCTGCATTCCATCAGGTCCAGGAGATTTATCCATCTTCAGGCCATTAAGCTTCCTGAGCAACTTCTCAGTTGTAATTTTCACAGCACAAACTTCACTTCACTGACATTCCTGAATGTCTGGTATACTGCAGATATCTTCCACTGTGAAGACTGATGTAAAATACTCATTCAGTTCCTCTGCCATCTCTGCATCTCTCATTACAATATCTCCAGCATCATTTTCTATTGATCCTATATCTACCCTCAACTCTCTTTTACCCTTTATATATGTAATGGGGGGTTTCTTTTTCTTTGTTACTGTGTATGTAATCAAAATGGCGTCTTTGTTTTGTTAAAAGTAGGAATGCTGGCGCCTGTGTTAATAGTAGGAATGCTAGCGTCTTTGTTATGATAAGTGCTGGAAGCTTGTTTGGGACTGTAAACTGATTGTTGGCGGGGATTTTGGGAAGTCGGGGCGATGGAGTGAGAGAGAGAGGACGGGATGCTGGAAGCTGGGCGACGGTCCCCGGCCCAAGGTTTTCGGTGATGAGAGGAGACGGAGACAGAGGAGTGTGGAGCGTCTGGTCGACCACCGTGGGGGTCCCAGGAGGCGGGTTGAGGAAGTCGGAGGGTATCGAATGGTGGCCAGAAAACTTCAGTAATTGAGCTCCAACGATTGTGCACGAAGTGGTTTGGACTTTGATAAGTTTGGCGCCTTTTCTTTTTTTCTCTCATTCATATATACTGTATCGTTAGTAATCGCTTAGTTATAGTAATCTTTATAAATTGTACTCATTTAATCGCATAAGGTGTACTGTCTGTTTTTTGAGCGAGGCGGGGACATCACACAGCATCCACACCAGCTGATTACCCAGTTTGGTGGGGCCGAAGGCTGCTCCCCCTAGACTAGAACGAGTTTGAGCAATGCCTGAGGCGACCCAGGGGTTACATTGTGGGGGCTCGTCCGGGATTGATTTCTGTGGAAGCTGTGTGATCGCCCTCTTTAAATTATGTCTGCGGCGAAGAGCTGGTGTGCTTTTGTGGGTGTGCGATTGCCGGTTATCTCTGCATGTGTGTTGGGTGGGGTGGCTGCTGTTGGTAGCCCGGAGGTCGTTGTTCGAGTTCCGACTAGCGCTGACGAAATGGTGGTGATACCATGGGTTGTCCGTACTGTTTGGAGAGTGAGGAGTGACAGGTTGGGATGTTTCAGCTATGGTAGGCTCCGCCCGGTTGTTGGAATAATGTCCAGCCCTAAAGGGGCGGAGACGTGGGCGGAGCAGACCTCTCAGTTGTTGGGTGAGTGGCAGTGCTTGGCTGAGGGAAAGCAACAGGGATTGGTTGAAAGTTTGAGTAGGCGGGCTGGTAGCTTTGTTAGAACTGTCGGGCGCAATTACCTCGAAGTGACAGCTGTCAGTTCTGGGAAAGTGTGGGAAAATGCGTGTGGTTCGACTGGAAGTCAAATGCCGCAGCTGGGGGGCTTATCATATCCGTGGCAGGAGATTGGTGGGAAGTTTTTAGGGTATCCTTTTTGGTTAGGAGGGCAGATAACTTGCTTGCGGAGACAGGGGGATCTGTCAAGGGGATCAGTTGTTCCGTTGATTCAAGAGGTGTCGGGAAACTTAGAGGAGGCCCAGTGGGGGAACGGCTTGGGGTCTCTGGGGGAGCACGTTCCCAGCAATGTACCAAGGAACTCCCGCAAGGAACAGACCCTATTCCTGAAGGCTTAGAGGGACCACGCACTCAGGTGTTGTTACGGATGGATGGAAGTCAAGTTAAAGCCATCCTCGGCACCGGGGCACCGGTTAAGTTGCTGTACAGTTTGTGTTATAACCGTTTTTGGAAGCCTTTACCCTTGATGACATTGACGGCACTGGAGATTTGGGGTACCATTGCCGGTGATTATAAAGACGACGGTTGTTGGTCAGTGAAAATGGAGTTCTTAGAGGCAAATGTGGAGGTGACTGAGGTTCGTGAATCGTTAATGCTGATGTGTCCGGACACTGTTGAGACGGGCAGCGTTTCGGTTATGGAGAGAACCAATATCCTGTTGGTGCGCTTGGGGGCCTGCCCGGAGGAGGCGGGTGAGAGCTGTTTGGAGGCATTATCGATGCACCCAGAGTTTCGAGCTGCTTGTGCGGACGTGTGTAGCAGCATTGGGCCGATACCGAATTCAAACAAGAGCCGGTGGTGGTATGGCCTGGAGGAGTATCTGAGGGTGAAACCCTCTTAGTGGACGCTGCGAAATACCACCAGGGAGGGGAGTTGACTGCTGAAGACACCTCGGTGAGGCAGAGGTTGCGGCGACTGGCCCCTACAGCGTGGCAGACGTAGGCAGCGTGTGTGTGGATTATATTGGGCCGTAGAGGCGATGGCCTATCTGAGTGGTGTGAAGAGGTTTAAGGTGCTGAATCTGAGGAGTGGATGTTGCCGGATCCCGATGAGTGAGGCCGACAAGGAGAAGATGGCGGTTAAAAGTTCCCTAGGAGTCTTTCCGGTCCGAAAAGATACCACAGGGTATCTCCGGAGCCCTTGCAACCTTCCTGCAGGGCATGTGGAAGACCATGGGGGTGTGGAGGCGTTTGGAATTTTGACGTATGTGGATGATCTCCTGGTATTTGGATTTGCCTCAGGAGAATATGAAGTGAGGTCATTGCTGGAGCAGCTGAGAACTACAGTGTTACAGTGTTTTCTGGACACGTGCCAGGGCTGGCGAAGGTCGCAGCTCGTGAGTGTCTGTCTCTACGGAATCAAGTTTGAAATGAAGACTGAGAGACCGGAGAGAGTGATCTGGAACCATTTGAAAGACGTACAAGTTGAAGAGAATGAAGAAGGTTGTTTGACTGAGGGCCACAGCAAACTGAGAGCCTGGAGAAGGGAGCTTGCGGAGGTGAAGAAATTGCGAACAAATCTCGGAAGGGGGAAGTGGTAGCTTGAAGGGAACCTGAAGATGACCATCGACAGTTCAAATGAAGTGCAAAACCTGAAGGTTGATCTGGAAGAAGTCATGAGGAGAAAAAAAGAAGCTGGAGAGAAGTGCAGTGAATACTGAACTGGAGGGTGACCAATCTTTAACTGCTGCTTTTCAGGTCGGGGTGGAAGAAGCTGTTGGAGTAACTGCATTCCAGATTGAGATGGCCGGGATGCAGGAGTCAGAACTGCTGAGCCAGGGGCCAGAGAAGATGATAATCTCAATTGCAGGAGGCTGAAGAGACTGCAGGAGCAGTGCAGGTCACGTGTTTCCGTTTGGAGAAGATCAAACAGCAGCTACCGATCAAAGAAATGAGGAAGAATACGGATTCAAAGGCTGATGTGCTGGATGTGTGGTACATGCTGCCTTTTGCTGACTTTCCCTCGATTGAGGAAGAGACCTTTGGCCCTTCTTCCACTGAGTCAGGCGTAGTGGGGAGGGTTAGCTGTGTGCAGTGTGGGGCATGAGTGAGAGATTGAAGAGGAGTTGGTAGTGGACCCAAGGTATCCCCAGCTGTGTCCTAGCCTAAGGGTTTAGGTGAGGGGGGTACGGAGGTCTCAGAAGGGTTAGGGAACGCCCAGATAGTTGGCCTATATAGCGCCTAAGGAACAGGGCGTGAGGTTTACTGTGTGGGGAGGAGATGTCACTGCTTGGGTTACGGTGTGTTGGCAGGAAAGGTGACGAGTTATCTAATAGTCATGAGGACATGACTTTTATTTGGTGGGGGGAGAGTGTAATGGGGTTTTTTTCTTTTTCTTTGTTACTGTGTATGTAATCAAAATGGCGTCTTTGTTTTGTTAAAAGTAGGAATGCTGGCGCCTGTGTTAATAGTAGGAATGCTAGCGTCTTTGTTATGATAAGTGCTGGAAGCTTGTTTGGGACTGTAAACTGATTGTTGGCGGGGCTTTTGGGGAGTCGGTGCGATGGAGTGAGAGAGAGAGGACGGGATGCTGGAAGATGGGCGACGGACCGGACCCCGAGCGGGACCTGTCCCCGGCCCAAGGTTTTCGGTGATGAGAAGAGTGTGGAGCATCGGGCCAACCACCGTGGGGGTCCCAGGAGGCGGGTGGAGGAGTCGGAGGGGATCGAATGGTGGCCAGAAGACTTCAGTAATTGAGCTCCAACGGTTGTGCACGAAGTGGTTTGGACTTTGATAAGTTTGGCGCCTTTTCTTTTTTTTCTCTTATTCATATATACTGTACCGTTAGTAATCGCTTAGTTATAGTAATCTTTATAAATTGTACTCATTTAATCGCATATGGTGTACTGTCTGTTTTTGGGCGAGGCGGGGTCATCACACAGCATCCACACCAGCTGATTACCCAGTTTGGCGGGGCCGAAGGCTGCTCCCCCTAGACTAGAACGAGTTTGAGCGATGCCTGAGGTGACCCAGGGGTTACATATACTTAAAAACGCTTTTCATATCTACTTTGATATTAGTCACCAGCTTCTTCTCATAATTCATCTTTTCCTTCTTAATGACCTTCTTAGTTTCTTTCTGCAAGTTTTTAAAAGCTTCCCAATCCTCTGTCTTCCCACTATCTTTGGCTTCCTTTTGCCTTTACTTTGGCTCTGACTTCACTTGTCAGCCAAGGTAATGTCCCTCTTTCCTTTGAAAATTTCTTCTTATTCGGAATATATCTGTCTGGCACTTTCCTCATTTTCCACAGAAACTCCAGTCATTGCTGCTCTGCTAAGTTAAATATGTCACCAGGACCGTGTGAGATATACCCCAGGCTACTATGGGAAGTGAGGGAGGAGACTGTTGAGCCTCTTGCAATAATCTTTGCGTCATCAGTAGGGATGGAAATAGGACTGGACGATTGGAGGGTTGCAAATGTTGTTCCCTTATTCAAGAAATGGAGTAGAGATAACCTAGAAAATTATAGCCCAATGAGCCTGACTTCAGTGGTGGGCAAGTTGTGGAGGAATGTCCTGAGAGGCAGGATTTATATGCATTTGGAGTTACATGATCTGATTAGGGATAGTCAACATGGTTTTGTCAAGGGCAGATCATCCCTTATGAGCCTGATTGAATTTTTTGAGGATGTAACAAAACACATTGATGGCAGTAGAGCAGTGTATGTAGTGTATATGGATTTCAGTGAGGCATTTGATAAGGTTTCCCATTCTAGGCTCCTTCAGAGAGTAAGGAGGTATGTGCTCCAAGGAGATCTTGCTTGATTGATCCAGAATTGGCTTGCCCACAGAAGGCAAACAGTGGTTGCAGATGGTTCATATTCTGCATGGAGGTCCACAGGGTGTTCCGCAGGCATCTGTTTTGGGACCCCTCCTCTTTGTGATTTTTATAAATGACCTGGTGAAGTAGTGGCAGAAGGTTGAGCTAGTAAGTTTGCTGATGACACAAAGGTTGGGGGTGTTGTGGATTGTCTGGAGGGTTGTTGGAGGTTACAGCGGGACATCGATAGGATGCAGAACTGCGCTGAGAAGTGGCAGATGGACTTCAACCCAAATAAGTGTGAAGTGGTTTATTTTGGTAGGTCCAATCTGAAGAACGAATATAATATAAATGGTAAGACTCTTGGCAGTGTGGAGGATCTGAGAGATTGTGGGATCCATGTGAATTGGACACACAAAGCTGCTGCGCAGGTTGACGTGTTCTTAAAAGGTGTATTGTGTGTTGGAA
Source organism: Hemitrygon akajei (assembly GCF_048418815.1). Classification (NCBI taxonomy): domain Eukaryota; kingdom Metazoa; phylum Chordata; class Chondrichthyes; order Myliobatiformes; family Dasyatidae; genus Hemitrygon; species Hemitrygon akajei. Next base: position 188,288,487 of record NC_133125.1, on the reverse strand, counting down.
TTGATCAGACGTGGGATTGAGTTCTAGAGCCGTGAGGTGTTCGAACATCTATAAAAGAGCTTGGTCAGATCCCACTTAGAATTCTGTTTTCTGTTCTGGTCACCTCGCTACAGGAAATATGTGGATGCTATAGAGAGAGTGAAGAGGAGATTTACAAGGATGCTGCCTGAATTGCGTTCCTTATGAGAATAGATTGAATGCACTTGGCCCTCCCTCCTTGGAGTGACGGAGGATGAGAGGTGACCTGATAGAGGTGTATAAGATGATGAGGGGCATTGATTGTGTTGATGGCCAGAGGCTTTTCCCCAGAGCTGAATGGATAACACGAGGCAGCATAGTTTTAGGGTGCTTGGAAATAAGTACAGAGGAGATGTCAGGGGTAAGTTTTTTTACGCAGAGTGCTGGGCGAGTGGAACGGGCTGCCAGTGGCGGTGGTGGAAGTGGATACAATAGGGTCTTTTAAGAGCCTCTTAGACAGGTACATGGAGCTTAGCAAAATAGCGGGCTATGCACCAGGGAAATTCTAGGCAGTTAATAGAGTTGGTTACATCGTAGGCACAACGTTGTGGGCCGAAAGGCCTGCAATGTACTGTAAATTTATATGTTCTGTGTTCTATCCCTATTACCCATCCCACAATCTGTTTGACTCCCTGTCACCAGGAGGGAGGCACAGGACCAGGAGGACCAGGACTGCCAGACTGGGTAACAATTTCTACACTCTGGCTGTGAGATGATGAATACACAGTTACCACTCAGGCCTTGTAACTAGGACAGCGAGCTGTTGACTGTTGGTGTCACAAGGCCGGATTCGGCAACTGCACCCGTAAATATGCACGCGTCAGCTAATTATTTTTCATTGTGATAGTATTTAACTCCATTCATTCTGAGGTAGTAACTGTCGAGACTTAGACACAGCTACGCCTCGTTATCTGCATGCCTCCTTGCTTCGTAAATTGGATTGTCGAGTCAACTGAGACGAGCGGCTTTCGGTTTATTCTTTGTTGCTCTTTTTAGCGGCTTCGTTTTCCATTTGAGTGTTTTACTCGACGACCCTGTTCGGCCCAGCGTTTATTGTTTTCTTTTCCCCTTTAAGATTGTTCGCATTGAAATCTGTGAAATATCGACCCGCGTCAGTGTCTCTCACTCCGCGCTTGGGCCATAACCGAACCTGGTGACAGCAAGTCTTGACCACGCAAAGATGAAGCCAGCGGAGAGAGAGCAGCTGATCTTGGCCATGAGGCTCATTGGCCAGAGTGATTGGTCCAGGCAACAATGTTCCGTTGGAATTCCTGTCTATGAACTCTTGCCTCTGTCGTCAGTCTGACAGAAGGTTCTTGCCAAGTAATGGACCCAGTGACGTTTTGATATTGGTGGCTTGAGGAGAGGGTGTCTTTATTCTCAGTGCATGTCCTGGCCCTACATTCCGACACTTCCGAGTCTCCAGACAGAGCTTCCCTGGTCTGTGTTGAGTTTCTCCGGTACCCATTCCAAGCTTTGCAAGTCATAAGTGCTCAGGTTCCTAGCTTTGCGGTCCCATGACTCAGTTCTGCATAACAAATCAGCGCTTCAAGCAAGTTTATCAACTGATTCAAAATCGCGAGTGTGGATTCTGGAAGAGCTCTACTCCAAAAGCTGATTCCTGGCTGGAGTGTGCAAGCACACAAGGAAAGTAACCCTATCAGGAGTATTTTAACCCCTTGGTGGAAGTCATGATACAGACTGGAAAAATTGAACTTTCATGTAGCAAATTAAACAGATCGACAGAGAACCACATGGCTTAGCGATGAAAGAAAGCTGTCTCTGCCGTCTTGATCTGTAAAACTAGGAGTATATCCCAACTGTCTCTGGGGGGGAAATGTGAAAGATAGAACACTCATCGAGATTTGAAAAGGTTCCTTCTCTAGGTTTCAAGGTTTCCCAAGGAGTTTTCTCTATGTTCCCAGGGTTTACTTTTTCCGATCGCTTCCAAGGCTTAATGTGTTTAGGGTTTTTCAACGTCCTCCATCTCGGACTCCCAAACTTCCCACTCGGCCCCGCCCGATGTTTCTTGATCTCCGTCTGTTGAGTTACCCAGGCCCCTCAGGATTCCCTGGTCTCTCAGTCTGTTGGGGTTCCCAAGCCTCACTCAAGTAGGGAGAGGTGTTCTGTAGTTCTTCAGGCCTGTGCAGGGCATCAGAGCGTTTGGGCTCTGGAGTTTTCAGAGCACCTGAATTGGTTAATTTGTACTTAACAGTTATGAATGGTTTTAGAGTTGCTTGTGTTTTTCTCAAGCGACTCATCTTTGTAATGCGATTTCCTGGTGCTTTCTGTTTAAGTTTAAGTTTATTTTGTTTATTTTGATAAGTTCAGATTCCGTGTCTGTTTTATTCTTGAAAGAGTTGCCGGATTAACTGTCGAGTCAACTGACTCTGAAGACGAGCGGGATTCGTTTTATTCTTAGTTGCTCTTTTCAGCCGCAGTGCCGGCTTCGTTTTCCATTTGAGTGTTTCACTCAACGGCCCTGTTTGGTCTAGTGTTCATTGTTTTCTTTTTCCCTTTAACATACTTCGCATTAAAGTCTGAAATATTGACCAGCTTCAGTGTCTCTCAATCCACACTTGGCCATATCAGAACCCGGTGACAGTTGGCCTGCGCTACACACCTCACACGCCTTTTCATTAGTTTGTTACTTATTTGTGGCAATATTTTGGTTTTTTGATAATATTTTGTTTTTGTTGTGTCTGATATGTTTTCTAGGTGCTCCATGGTCCGGAGGAACATTGTTTCATTTGCTTGTGTAACTTGGGTAACAATAAAGTTGACCTTGATAATGGCTGATTTACGTTCCCTGTCAAACCCTACTCATCTGTCTCTCACTGTAATGTTTGACAACCTCGCTAACCTTTCAACCTCCACTCAAAATATAACCAATGGCTTGGCCTCAGTGGGCATCAGTGGCAATTAATTCCTCCGGTCATAGACTCTCCCCCTATTGGAAACATCCTCTTGCCATTCACTCTCTCTACCTTTCAATATTCGGAAGGTTTCAATGAGATTCCCCTCCCTCCGCCCGCCCATTCCTCTAAAGTCCAGGGAGTATAGGACCAGAATTGTCAAATGCTTCTCATACATTAACCCTTTCATCCCCTAGATCAATTTTCTGAACCTCCTCTGGACCCTCTCCAATGCTAGCACGCCCTTTCTTAAATATGATGTCCCAAACTGCTAGTACTCCAAATACTGTTGAACCAATAACCTACTTAGGCTCAGCATTACAGTAGATCCTCGATTTTATATTCCAATCCTCTGAAAATGAATGCCAACATTGCATTTGCCTTCCTTACTACCGACTCAACCTCCAAGTTATCTTTAGGGAATTCTGTACAAGGACTCTCGGGTCCCTTGGCACCTCTGATTTCTGAATTTGCTCTCCGTCTAGAAAATCAACTCTGCCTTGTTTCAAGTAAAGATAAGAGCAGCTTTATTGCTTAAATTGAAACACACTTTGAAATACGTTGTTTCCGTAAACAACCGACACAGTCCGAGGATGTACTGGGGGCAGCCCGCAAGTGTCAGTGACCGACACAGTCCGAGGATGTACTGGGGGCAGCCCGCAAGTGTCAGTGACCGACACAGTCCGAGGATGTACTGGGGGCAGCCCGCAAGTGTCAGTGACCGACACAGTCCGAGGATGTACTGGGGGCAGCCCGCAAGTGTCAGTGACCGACACAGTCCGAGGATGTACTGGGGGCAGCCCGCAAGTGTCAGTGACCGACACAGTCCGAGGATGTACTGGGGGCAGCCCGCAAGTGTCAGTGACCGACACAGTCCGAGGATGTACTGGGGGCAGCCCGCAAGTGTCAGTGACCGACACAGTCCGAGGATGTACTGGGGGCAGCCCGCAAGTGTCAGTGACCGACACAGTCCGAGGACGTACTGGGGGCAGCCCGCAAGTGTCAGTGACCGACACAGACCGAGGATGTACTGGGGGCAGCCCGCAAGTGTCAGTAACCGACACAGTCCGAGGATGTTGGGGGCAGCCCGCAAGTGTCAGTGACCGACACAGTCCGAGGATGTTGGGGGCAGCCCGCAAGTGTCAGTGACCGACACAGTCCGAGGATGTACTGGGGGCAGCCCGCAAGTGTCAGTGACCGACACAGTCCGAGGATGTACTGGGGGCAGCCCGCAAGTGTCAGTGACCGACACAGTCCGAGGATGTACTGGGGGCAGCCCGCAAGTGTCAGTGACCGACACAGTCCGAGGATGTTGGGGGCAGCCCGCAAGTGTCAGTGACCGACACAGTCCGAGGATGTACTGGGGGCAGCCCGCAAGTGTCAGTGACCGACACAGTCCGAGGATGTACTGGGGGCAGCCCGCAAGTGTCAGTGACCGACACAGTCCGAGGATGTACTGGGGGCAGCCCGCAAGTGTCAGTGACCGACACTGTCCGAGGATGTACTGGGGGCAGCCCGCAAGTGTCAGTGACCGACACAGTCCGAGGATGTACTGGGGGCAGCCCGCAAGTGTCAGTGACCGACACTGTCCAAGGATGTTGGGGGCAGCCCGCAAGTGTCAGTGACCGACACAGTCCGAGGATGTACTGGGGGCAGCCCGCAAGTGTCAGTGACCGACACAGTCCGAGGATGTACTGGGGGCAGCCCGCAAGTGTCAGTGACCGACACAGTCCGAGGATGTTGGGGGCAGCCCGCAAGTGTCAGTGACCGACACAGTCCGAGGATGTACTGGGGGCAGCCCGCAAGTGTCAGTGACCGACACTGTCCGAGGATGTACTGGGGGCAGCCCGCAAGTGTCAGTGACCGACACAGTCCGAGGATGTACTGGGGGCAGCCCGCAAGTGTCAGTGACCGACACTGTCCAAAGATGTTGGGGGCAGCCCGCAAGTGTCAGTGACCGACACAGTCCGAGGATGTACTGGGGGCAGCCCGCAAGTGTCAGTGACCGACACAGCCCGAGGATGTACTGGGGGCAGCCCGCAAGTGTCAGTGACCGACACAGTCCGAGGATGTTGGGGGCAGCCCGCAAGTGTCAGTGACCGACACAGTCCGAGGATGTACTGGGGGCAGCCCGCAAGTGTCAGTGACCGACACAGTCCGAGGATGTACTGGGGGCAGCCCGCAAGTGTCAGTGACCGACACAGTCCGAGGATGTACTGGGGGCAGCCCGCAAGTGTCAGTGACCGACACAGTCCGAGGATGTACTGGGGGCAGCCCGCAAGTGTCAGTAACCGACACAGTCCGAGGATGTACTGGGGGCAGCCCGCAAGTGTCAGTGACCGACACTGTCCGAGGATGTACTGGGGGCAGCCCGCAAGTGTCAGTGACCGACACAGTCCGAGGATGTACTGGGGGCAGCCCGCAAGTGTCAGTGACCGACACAGTCCGAGGATGTACTGGGGGCAGCCCGCGAGTGTCAGTGACCGACACAGTCCGAGGACGTACTGGGGACAGCCCGCAAGTGTCAGTGACCGACGCTGTCCGATGATGTACTGGGGGCAGCCCGCAAGTGTCAGTGACCGACACAGTCCGAGGATGTTGGGGGGCAGCCCGCAAGTGTCAGTGACCGACACAGTCCGAGGATGTTGGGGGCAGCCCGCAAGTGTCAGTGACCGACACAGTCCGAGGATGTACTGGGGGCAGCCCGCAAGTGTCAGTGACTGACACAGTCCGAGGATGTTGGGGGCAGCCCGCAAGTGTCAGTGACCGACACAGTCCGAGGATGTACTGGGGGCAGCCCGCAAGTGTCAGTGACCGACACAGTCCGAGGATGTTGGGGGCAGCCCGCAAGTGTCAGTGACCGACACAGTCCGTGGATGTACTGGGGGCAGCCCGCAAGTGTCAGTGACCGACACAGTCCGAGGATGTACTGGGGACAGCCCGCAAGTGTCAGTGACCGACACAGTCCGAGGATGTACTGGGGACAGCCCGCAAGTGTCAGTGACCGACACAGTCCGAGGATGTACTGGGGACAGCCCGCAAGTGTCAGTGACCGACACAGTCCGTGGATGTACTGGGGACAGCCCGCAAGTGTCAGTGACCGACACAGTCCGTGGATGTACTGGGGACAGCCCGCAAGTGTCAGTGACCGACACAGTCCGAGGATGTACTGGGGGCAGGCCGCAAGTGTCAGTGACCGACACAGTCCGAGGATGTTGGGGGCAGCCCGCAAGTGTCAGTGACCGACACAGTCCGAGGATGTACTGGGGGCAGCCCGCAAGTGTCAGTGACCGACACAGTCCGAGGATGTACTGGGGGCAGCCCGCAAGTGTCAGTGACCGACACAGTCCGAGGATGTACTGGGGGCAGCCCGCAAGTGTCAGTGACCGACACAGTCCGAGGATGTACTGGGGGCAGCCCGCAAGTGTCAGTGACCGACACAGTCCGAGGATGTATTGGGGGCAGCCCGCAAGTGTCAGTGACCGACACAGTCCGAGGATGTACTGGGGGCAGCCCGCAACTGTCAGTGACCGACACAGTCCGAGGATGTACTGGGGGTAGCCCGCAAGTGTCAGTGACCGACACAGTCCGAGGATGTACTGGGGGCAGCCCGCAAGTGTCAGTGACCGACACAGTCCGAGGATGTACTGGGGGCAGCCCGCAAGTGTCAGTGACCGACACAGTCCGAGGATGTTGGGGACAGCCCGCAAGTATCAGTGACCGACACAGTCCGAGGATGTTGGGGACAGCCCGCAAGTGTCAGTGACCGACACAGTCCGAGGATGTACTGGGGGCAGCCCGCAAGTGTCAGTGACCGACACAGTCCGAGGATGTACTGGGGGCAGCCCGCAAGTGTCAGTGACCGACACAGTCCGAGGATGTACTGGGGGCAGCCCGCAAGTGTCAGTGACCGACACAGTCCGAGGATGTACTGGGGGCAGCCCGCAAGTGTCAGTGACCGACACAGTCCGAGGATGTACTGGGGGCAGCCCGCAAGTGTCAGTGACCGACACAGTCCGAGGATGTACTGGGGGCAGGCCGCAAGTGTCAGTGACCGACACAGTCCGAGGATGTACTGGGGGCAGCCCGCAAGTGTCAGTGACCGACACAGTCCGAGGATGTACTGGGGGCAGCCCGCAAGTGTCAGTGACCGACACAGTCCGAGGATGTACTGGGGGCAGCCCGCAAGTGTCAGTGACCGACACAGTCCGAGGATGTACTGGGGGCAGCCCGCAAGTGTCAGTGACCGACACAGTCCGAGGATGTACTGGGGGCAGCCCGCAAGTGTCAGTGACCGACACAGTCCGAGGATGTACTGGGGGCAGCCCGCAAGTGTCAGTGACCGACACAGTCCGAGGATGTTGGGGGCAGGCCGCAAGTGTCAGTGACCGACACAGTCCGAGGATGTTGGGGGCAGCCCGCAAGTGTCAGTGACCGACACAGTCCGAGGATGTACTGGGGGCAGGCCGCAAGTGTCAGTGACCGACACAGTCCGAGGATGTACTGGGGGCAGCCCGCAAGTGTCAGTGACCGACACAGTCCGAGGATGTACTGGGGGCAGCCCGCAAGTGTCAGTGACCGACACAGTCCGAGGATGTACTGGGGGCAGCCCGCAAGTGTCAGTGACCGACACAGTCCGAGGATGTACTGGGGGCAGCCCGCAACTGTCAGTGACCGACACAGTCCGAGGATGTTGGGGGCAGGCCGCAAGTGTCAGTGACCGACACAGTCCGAGGATGTTGGGGGCAGCCCGCAAGTGTCAGTGACCGACACAGTCCGAGGATGTACTGGGGGCAGCCCGCAAGAGTCAGTGACCGACACAGTCCGAGGATGTACTGGGGGCAGCCCGCAAGAGTCAGTGACCGACACAGTCCGAGGATGTACTGGGGGCAGCCCGCAAGTGTCAGTGACCGACACAGTCCGAGGATGTACTGGGGGCAGCCCGCAAGTGTCAGTGACTGACACAGTCCGAGGATGTACTGGGGGCAGCCCGCAAGTGTCAGTGACGGACACAGTCCGAGGATGTACTGGGGGCAGCCCGCAAGTGTCAGTGACCGACACAGTCCGAGGATGTACTGGGGGCAGCCCGCAAGTGTCAGTGACCGACACAGTCCGAGGATGTACTGGGGGCAGGCCGCAAGTGTCAGTGACCGACACAGTCCGAGGATGTACTGGGGGCAGCCCGCAAGTGTCAGTGACCGACACAGTCCGAGGATGTTGGGGGCAGGCCGCAAGTGTCAGTGACCAACACAGTCCGAGGATGTACTGGGGGCAGCCCGCAAGTGTCAGTGACCGACACAGTCCGAGGATGTTGGGGGCAGGCCGCAAGTGTCAGTGACTGACACAGTCCGAGGATGTACTGGGGGCAGACCGCAAGTGTCAGTGACCGACACAGTCCGAGGATGTTGGGGGCAGCCCGCAAGTGTCAGTGACCGACACAGTCCGAGGATGTACTGGGGGCAGCCCGCAAGTGTCAGTGACCGACACAGTCCGAGGATGTAGGGGGCAGGCCGCAAGTGTCAGTGACCGACACAGTCCGAGCATGTACTGGGGGCAGCCCGCAAGTGTCAGTGACCGACACAGTCCGAGGATGTACTGGGGGCAGCCCGCAAGTGTCAGTGACCGACACAGTCCGAGGATGTACTGGGGGCAGCCCGCAAGTGTCAGTGACCGACACAGTCCGAGGATGTACTGGGGGCAGCCCGCAAGTGTCAGTGACCGACACAGTCCGAGGATGTACTGGGGGCAGCCCGCAAGTGTCAGTGACCGACACAGTCCGAGGATGCACTGGGGGCAGGCCGCAAGTGTCAGTGACCGACACAGTCCGAGGATGTACTGGGGGCAGCCCGCAAGTGTCAGTGACCGACACAGTCCGAGGATGTACTGGGGGCAGCCCGCAAGTGTCAGTGACCGACACAGTCCGAGGATGTACTGGGGGCAGCCCGCAAGTGTCAGTGACCGACACAGTCCGAGGATGTTGGGGGCAGCCCGCAAGTGTCAGTGACCGACACAGTCCGAGGATGTACTGGGGGCAGCCCGCAAGTGTCAGTGACCGACACAGTCCGAGGATGTTGGGGGCAGCCCGCAAGTGTCAGTGACCGACACAGTCCGAGGATGTACTGGGGGCTGGCCGCAAGTGTCAGTGACCGACACAGTCCGAGGACGTACTGGGGGCAGCCCGCAAGTGTCAGTGACCGACACAGTCCGAGGATGTACTGGGGGCAGCCCGCAAGTGTCAGTGACCAACACAGTCCGAGGATGTTGGGGGCAGGCCGCAAGTGTCAGTGACCGACACAGTCCGAGGATGTTGGGGGCAGCCCGCAAGTGTCAGTGACCGACACAGTCCGAGGATGTACTGGGGGCAGCCCGCAAGTGTCAGTGACCGACACAGTCCGAGGATGTTGGGGGCAGCCCGCAAGTGTCAGTGACCGACACAGTCCGAGGATGTACTGGGGGCAGCCCGCAAGTGTCAGTGACCGACACAGTCCGAGGATGTTGGGGGCAGCCCGAAAGTGTCAGTGACCGACACAGTCCGAGGATGTACTGGGGGCAGCCCGCAAGTGTCAGTGACCGACACAGTCCGAGGATGTACTGGGGGCAGCCCGCAAGTGTCAGTGACCGACACAGTCCGAGGATGTACTGGGGGCAGCCCGCAAGTGTCAGTGACCGACACAGACCGAGGATGTTGGGGGCAGGCCGCAAGTGTCAGTGACCGACACAGTCCGAGGATGTTGGGGGCAGCCCGCAAGTGTCAGTGACCGACACAGTCCGAGGATGTACTGGGGGCAGCCCGCAAGTGTCAGTGACCGACACAGTCCGAGGATGTTGGGGGCAGCCCGCAAGTGTCAGTGACCGACACAGTCCGAGGATGTACTGGGGGCAGCCCGCAAGTGTCAGTGACCGACACAGTCCGAGGATGTTGGGTGCAGCCCGAAAGTGTCAGTGACCGACACAGTCCGAGGATGTACTGGGGGCAACCCGCAAGTGTCAGTGACCGACACAGTCCGAGGATGTACTGGGGGCAGCCCGCAAGTGTCAGTGACCGACACAGTCCGAGGATGTACTGGGGGCAGCCCGCAAGTGTCAGTGACCGACACAGTCCGAGGATGTACTGGGGGCAGCCCGCAAGTGTCAGAGACCGACACAGTCCGAGGATGTACTGGGGGCAGGCCGCAAGTGTCAGTGACCGACACAGTCCGAGGATGTTGGGGGCAGCCCGCAAGTGTCAGTGACCGACACAGTCCGAGGATGTACTGGGGGCAGCCCGCAACTGTCAGTGACCGACACAGTCCGAGGATGTACTGGGGGCAGCCCGCAAGTGTCAGTGACCGACACAGTCCGAGGATGTTGGGGGCAGCCCGAAAGTGTCAGTGACCGACACAGTCCGAGGATGTACTGGGGGCAACCCGCAAGTGTCAGTGACCGACACAGTCCGAGGATGTTGGGGGCAGGCCGCAAGTGTCAGTGACCGACACAGTCCGAGGATGTACTGGGGGCAGCCCGCAAGTGTCAGTGACCGACACAGTCCGAGGATGTACTGGGGACAGCCCGCAAGTGTCAGTGACCGACACAGTCCGAGGATGTACTGGGGGCAGCCCGCAAGTGTCAGTGACCGACACAGTCCGAGGATGTACTGGGGGCAGCCCGCAAGTGTCAGTGACCGACACAGTCCGAGGATGTACTGGGGGCAGCCCGCAAGTGTCAGTGACCGACACAGTCCGAGGATGTACTGGGGGCAGCCCGCAAGTGTCAGTGACCGACACAGTCCGAGGATGTACTGGGGGCAGGCCGCAAGTGTCAGTGACCGACACAGTCCGAGGATGTACTGGGGGCAGCCCGCAACTGTCAGTGACCGACACAGTCCGAGGATGTACTGGGGGCAGCCCGCAAGTGTCAGTGACCGACACAGTCCGAGGATGTACTGGGGGCAGGCCGCAAGTGTCAGTGACCGACACAGTCCGAGGATGTTGGGGGCAGCCCGCAAGTGTCAGTGACCGACACAGTCCGAGGATGTACTGGGGGCAGCCCGCAAGTGTCAGTGACCGACACAGTCCGAGGATGTACTGGGGGCAGCCCGCAAGTGTCAGTGACCGACACAGTCCGAGGATGTTGGGGGCAGCCCGCAAGTGTCAGTGACCGACACAGTCCGAGGATGTTGGGGGCAGCCCGCAAGTGTCAGTGACCGACACAGTCTGAGGATGTACTGGGGGCAGCCCGCAAGTGTCAGTGACCGACACAGTCCGAGGATGTTGGGGGCAGCCCGCAAGTGTCAGTGACCGACACAGTCCGAGGATGTTGGGGGCAGCCCGCAAGTGTCAGTGACCGACACAGTCCGAGGATGTACTGGGGGCAGGCCGCAAGTGTCAGTGACCGACACAGTCCGAGGATGTACTGGGGGCAGCCCGCAAGTGTCAGTGACCGACACAGTCCGAGGCTGTACTGGGGGCAGCCCGCAAGTGTCAGTGACCGACACAGTCCGAGGATGTACTGGGGGCAGCCCGCAAGTGTCAGTGACTGACACAGTCCGAGGATGTACTGGGGGCAGCCCGCAAGTGTCAGTGACCGACACAGTCCGAGGATGTTGGGGGCAGGCCGCAAGTGTCAGTGACCGACACAGTCCGAGGATGTTGGGGGCAGCCCGCAAGTGTCAGTGACCGACACAGTCCGAGGATGTACTGGGGGCAGCCCGCAAGTGTCAGTGACCGACACAGTCCGAGGATGTACTGGGGGCAGCCCGCAAGTGTCAGTGACCGACACAGTCCGAGGATGTACTGGGGGCAGCCCGCAAGTGTCAGTGACCGACACAGTCCGAGGATGTACTGGGGGCAGCCCGCAAGTGTCAGTGACTGACACAGTCCGAGGATGTACTGGGGGCAGCCCGCAAGTGTCAGTGACTGACACAGTCCGAGGATGTACTGGGGGCAGCCCGCAAGTGTCAGTGACCGACACAGTCCGAGGATGTTGGGGGCAGGCCGCAAGTGTCAGTGACTGACACAGTCCGAGGATGTACTGGGGGCAGCCCGCAAGTGTCAGTGACCGACACAGTCCGAGGATGTTGGGGGCAGCCCGCAAGTGTCAGTGACCGACACAGTCCGAGGATGTACTGGGGGCAGCCCGCAAGTGTCAGTGACCGACACAGTCCGAGGATGTTGGGGGCAGGCCGCAAGTGTCAGTGACCGACACAGTCCGAGCATGTACTGGGGGCAGCCCGCAAGTGTCAGTGACCGACACAGTCCGAGGATGTACTGGGGGCAGCCCGCAAGTGTCAGTGACCGACACAGTCCGAGGATGTACTGGGGGCAGCCCGCAAGTGTCAGTGACCGACACAGTCCGAGGATGTACTGGGGGCAGGCCGCAAGTGTCAGTGACCGACACAGTCCGAGGATGTACTGGGGGCAGCCCGCAAGTGTCAGTGACCGACACAGTCCGAGGATGCACTGGGGGCAGGCCGCAAGTGTCAGTGACCGACACAGTCCGAGGATGTACTGGGGGCAGCCCGCAAGTGTCAGTGACCGACACAGTCCGAGGATGTACTGGGGGCAGCCCGCAAGTGTCAGTGACCGACACAGTCCGAGGATGTACTGGGGGCAGCCCGCAAGTGTCAGTGACCGACACAGTCCGAGGATGTTGGGGGCAGCCCGCAAGTGTCAGTGACCGACACAGTCCGAGGATGTACTGGGGGCAGCCCGCAAGTGTCAGTGACCGACACAGTCCGAGGATGTTGGGGGCAGCCCGCAAGTGTCAGTGACCGACACAGTCCGAGGATGTACTGGGGGCAGGCCGCAAGTGTCAGTGACCGACACAGTCCGAGGATGTACTGGGGGCAGCCCGCAAGTGTCAGTGACCGACACAGTCCGAGGATGTACTGGGGGCAGCCCGCAAGTGTCAGTGACCGACACAGTCCGAGGATGTTGGGGGCAGGCCGCAAGTGTCAGTGACCGAGACAGTCCGAGGATGTTGGGGGCAGCCCGCAAGTGTCAGTGACCGACACAGTCCGAGGATGTACTGGGGGCAGCCCGCAAGTGTCAGTGACCGACACATTCCGAGGATGTACTGGGGGCAGCCCGCAAGTGTCAGTGACCGACACAGTCCGAGGATGTACTGGGGGCAGCCCGCAAGTGTCAGTGACCGACACAGTCCGAGGATGTACTGGGGGCAGGCCGCAAGTGTCAGTGACCGACACAGTCCGAGGATGTACTGGGGGCAGGCCGCAAGTGTCAGTGACCGACACAGTCCGAGGATGTACTGGGGGCAGCCCGCGAGTGTCAGTGACCGACACAGTCCGAGGATGTACTGGGGGCAGCCCGCAAGTGTCAGTGACCGACACAGTCCGAGGATGTACTGGGGGCAGCCCGCAAGTGTCAGTGACCGACACAGTCCGAGGATGTACTGGGGGCAGGCCGCAAGTGTCAGTGACCGACACAGTCCGAGGATGTACTGGGGGCAGGCCGCAAGTGTCAGTGACCGACACAGTCCGAGGATGTACTGGGGGCAGCCCGCAAGTGTCAGTGACCGACACAGTCCGAGGATGTTGCGGGCAGCCCGCAAGTGTCAGTGACCGACACAGTCCGAGGATGTACTGGGGGCAGCCCGCAAGTGTCAGTGACAGACACAGTCCGAGGATGTTGGGGGCAGCCCGCAAGTGTCAGTGACCGACACAGTCCGAGGATGTACTGGGGGCAGCCCGCAAGTGTCAGTGACCGACACAGTCTGAGGATGTTGGGGGCAGCCCGCAAGTGTCAGTGACCGACACAGTCCGAGGATGTACTGGGGGCAGCCCGCAAGTGTCAGTGACCGACACAGTCCGAGGATGTTGGGGGCAGCCCGCAAGTGTCAGTGACCGACACAGTCCGAGGATGTACTGGGGGCAGCCCGCAAGTGTCAGTGACCGACACAGTCCGAGGATGTTGGGGGCAGCCCGAAAGTGTCAGTGACCGACACAGTCCGAGGATGTACTGGGGGCAGCCCGCAAGTGTCAGTGACCGACACAGTCCGAGGATGTACTGGGGGCAGCCCGCAAGTGTCAGTGACCGACACAGTCCGAGGATGTACTGGGGGCAGCCCGCAAGTGTCAGTGACCGACACAGTCCGAGGATGTACTGGGGGCAGCCCGCAAGTGTCAGTGACCGACACAGTCCGAGGATGTACTGGGGGCAGCCCGCAAGTGTCAGTGACCGACACAGACCGAGGATGTTGGGGGCAGGCCGCAAGTGTCAGTGACCGACACAGTCCGAGGATGTACTGGGGGCAGCCCGCAAGTGTCAGTGACCGACACAGTCCGAGGATGTTGGGGGCAGCCCGCAAGTGTCAGTGACCGACACAGTCCGAGGATGTTGGGGGCAGCCCGAAAGTGTCAGTGACCGACACAGTCCGAGGATGTACTGGGGGCAACCCGCAAGTGTCAGTGACCGACACAGTCCGAGGATGTTGGGGGCAGGCCGCAAGTGTCAGTGACCGACACAGTCCGAGGATGTACTGGGGGCAGCCCGCAAGTGTCAGTGACCGACACAGTCCGAGGATGTACTGGGGACAGCCCGCAAGTGTCAGTGACCGACACAGTCCGAGGATGTACTGGGGGCAGCCCGCAAGTGTCAGTGACCGACACAGTCCGAGGATGTACTGGGGGCAGCCCGCAACTGTCAGTGACCGACACAGTCCGAGGATGTACTGGGGGCAGCCCGCAAGTGTCAGTGACCGACACAGTCCGAGGATGTACTGGGGGCAGGCCGCAAGTGTCAGTGACCGACACAGTCCGAGGATGTACTGGGGGCAGCCCGCAACTGTCAGTGACCGACACAGTCCGAGGATGTACTGGGGGCAGCCCGCAAGTGTCAGTGACCGACACAGTCCGAGGATGTACTGGGGGCAGGCCGCAAGTGTCAGTGACCGACACAGTCCGAGGATGTTGGGGGCAGCCCGCAAGTGTCAGTGACCGACACAGTCCGAGGATGTACTGGGGGCAGCCCGCAAGTGTCAGTGACCGACACAGTCCGAGGATGTACTGGGGGCAGCCCGCAAGTGTCAGTGACCGACACAGTCCGAGGATGTTGGGGGCAGCCCGCAAGTGTCAGTGACCGACACAGTCCGAGGATGTTGGGGGCAGCCCGCAAGTGTCAGTGACCGACACAGTCTGAGGATGTACTGGGGGCAGCCCGCAAGTGTCAGTGACCGACACAGTCCGAGGATGTTGGGGGCAGCCCGCAAGTGTCAGTGACCGACACAGTCCGAGGATGTTGGGGGCAGCCCGCAAGTGTCAGTGACCGACACAGTCCGAGGATGTACTGGGGGCAGCCCGCAAGTGTCAGTGACCGACACAGTCCGAGGATGTACTGGGGGCAGCCCGCAAGTGTCAGTGACCGACACAGTCCGAGGATGTACTGGGGGCAGCCCGCAAGTGTCAGTGACCGACACAGTCCGAGGATGTTGGGGGCAGCCCGCAAGTGTCAGTGACCGACACAGTCCGAGGATGTACTGGGGGCAGGCCGCAAGTGTCAGTGACCGACACAGTCCGAGGATGTTGGGGGCAGCCCGCAAGTGTCAGTGACCGACACAGTCCGAGGATGTACTGGGGGCAGCCCGCAAGTGTCAGTGACCGACACAGTCCGAGGATGTTGGGGGCAGCCCGAAAGTGTCAGTGACCGACACAGTCCGAGGATGTACTGGGGGCAGCCCGCAAGTGTCAGTGACCGACACAGTCCGAGGATGTACTGGGGGCAGCCCGCAAGTGTGTGACCGACACAGTCCGAGGATGTACTGGGGGCAGCCCGCAAGTGTCAGTGACCGACACAGACCGAGGATGTTGGGGGCAGGCCGCAAGTGTCAGTGACCGACACAGTCCGAGGATGTTGGGGGCAGCCCGCAAGTGTCAGTGACCGACACAGTCCGAGGATGTACTGGGGGCAGCCCGCAAATGTCAGTGACCGACACAGTCCGAGGATGTTGGGGGCAGCCCGCAAGTGTCAGTGACCGACACAGTCCGAGGATGTACTGGGGGCAGCCCGCAAGTGTCAGTGACCGACACAGTCCGAGGATGTTGGGGGCAGCCCGAAAGTGTCAGTGACCGACACAGTCCGAGGATGTACTGGGGGCAACCCGCAAGTGTCAGTGACCGACACAGTCCGAGGATGTACTGGGGGCAGCCCGCAAGTGTCAGTGACCGACACAGTCCGAGGATGTACTGGGGGCAGCCCGCAAGTGTCAGTGACCGACACAGTCCGAGGATGTACTGGGGGCAGCCCGCAAGTGTCAGTGACCGACACAGTCCGAGGATGTACTGGGGGCAGGCCGCAAGTGTCAGTGACCGACACAGTCCGAGGATGTACTGGGGGCAGCCCGCAAGTGTCAGTGACCGACACAGTCCGAGGATGTACTGGGGGCATCCCGCAAGTGTCAGTGACCGACACAGTCCGAGGATGTTGGGGGCAGCCCGCAAGTGTCAGTGACCGACACAGTCCGAGGATGTACTGGGGGCAGCCCGGAAGTGTCAGTGTCCGACACAGTCCGAGGATGTACTGGGGGCAGCCCGCAAGTGTCAGTGACCGACACAGTCCGAGGATGTACCGGGGGCAGGCCGCAAGTGTCAGTGACCGACACAGTCCGAGGATGTACTGGGGGCAGCCCGCAAGTGTCAGTGACCGACACAGTCCGAGGATGTTGGGGGCAGCCCGCAAGTGTCAGTGACCGACACAGTCCGAGGATGTACTGGGGGCAGCACGCAAGTGTCAGTGACCGACACAGTCCGAGGATGTACTGGGGGCAGCCCGCAAGTGTCAGTGACCGACACAGTCCGAGGATGTTGGGGGCAGCCCGCAAGTGTCAGTGACCGACACAGTCCGAGGATGTACTGGGGGCAGGCCGCAAGTGTCAGTGACCGACACAGTCCGAGGATGTACTGGGGGCAGCCCGCAAGTGTCAGTGACCGACACAGTCCGAGGATGTACTGGGGGCAGCCCGCAAGTGTCAGTGACCGACACAGTCCGAGGATGTTGGGGGCAGGCCGCAAGTGTCAGTGACCGACACAGTCCGAGGATGTTGGGGGCAGCCCGCAAGTGTCAGTGACCGACACAGTCCGAGGATGTACTGGGGGCAGCCCGCAAGTGTCAGTGACCGACACAGTCCGAGGATGTACTGGGGGCAGCCCGCAAGTGTCAGTGACCGACACAGTCCGAGGATGTACTGGGGGCAGCCCGCAAGTATCAGTGACCGACACAGTCCGAGGATGTACTGGGGGCAGGCCGCAAGTGTCAGTGACCGACACAGTCCGAGGATGTACTGGGGGCAGCCCGCAAGTGTCAGTGACCGACACAGTCCGAGGATGTTGGGGGCAGCCCGAAAGTGTCAGTGACCGACACAGTCCGAGGATGTACTGGGGGCAACCCGCAAGTGTCAGTGACCGACACAGTCCGAGGATGTACTGGGGGCAGCCCGCAAGTGTCAGTGACCGACACAGTCCGAGGATGTACTGGGGGCAGCCCGCAAGTGTCAGTGACCGACACAGTCCGAGGATGTACTGGGGGCAGCCCGCAAGTGTCAGTGACCGACACAGTCCGAGGATGTACTGGGGGCAGGCCGCAAGTGTCAGTGACCGACACAGTCCGAGGATGTACTGGGGGCAGCCCGCAAGTGTCAGTGACCGACACAGTCCGAGGATGTACTGGGGGCAGCCCGCAAGTGTCAGTGACCGACACAGTCCGAGGATGTTGGGGGCAGCCCGCAAGTTTGACAAACCTTATTGAATTTTTTGAAGTAGTTACGAGGAATGTTGACGAGGGTAAGGCAGTGGATGTAGTCTATATGGACTTCAGCAAGGCCTTTGACAAAGTTCCACATGGAAGGTTAGTTAAGAAGGTTCAGTCGTTAGGTATTAGTGCTGGAGTAATAAAATGGATTCAACAGTGGCTAGATGGGAGATGCCAGAGAGTAGTGGTGGATAATTGTTTATCGGGATGGAGGCCGGTGACTAGCGGGGTGCCTCAGGGATCTGTTTTGGGCCCAATGTTGTTTGTAATATACATAAATGATCTGGATGATGGGGTGGTAAATTGGATTAGTAAGTATGCTGATGATACTAAGGTAGGAGGTGTTGTGGATAATGAGGTGGGTTTTCAAAGCTTGCAGGGAGATTTATGCCGGTTAGAAGAATGGGCTGAACGTTGGCAGATGGAGTTTAATGCTGAGAAGTGTGAGGTTCTACATTTTGGCAGGAATAATCCAAATAGAACATACAGGGTAAATGGTAGGGCATTGAGGAATGCAGTGGAACAGAGAGATCTAGGAATAACAGTGCATAGTTCCCTGAAGGTGGAGTCTCATGTAGATAGGGTGGTGAAGAAGGCTTTTGGAACGCTGGCCTTTATAAATCAGAGCATTGAGTACAGAAGTTGGGATGTAATGTTAAAATTGTACAAGGCATTGGTAAGGCCAAATTTGGAATATTGTGTACAGTTCTGGTCACCGAATTATAGGAAAGATATCAATAAATTAGAGAGAGTGCAGAGACGATTTACTAGGATGTTACCAGGGTTTCAGCACTTAAGTTACAGAGAAAGGTTGAACAAGTTAGGTCTCTATTCATTGGAGCGTAGAAGGTTGAGGGGGGATTTGATCGAGGTATTTAAAATGTTGAGAGGGATAGATAGAGTTGACGTGAATAGGCTGTTTCCATTGAGAGTAGGGGAGATTCAAACGAGAGGACATGATTTGAGAGTTAGGGGGCAAAAGTTTAAGGGAAACACGAGGGGGTATTTCTTTACTCAGAGAGTGATAGCTGTGTGGAATGAGCTTCCTGTAGAAGTAGTAGAGGCCAGATCAGTTGTGTCATTTAAGGTAAAATTGGATAGGTATATGGATAGGAAAGGAGTGGAGGGTTATGGGCTGAGTGCGGGTAGGTGGGACTAGGTGAGATTAAGAGTTCGGCACGGACTAGGAGGGCCGGAATGGCCTGTTTCCGTGCTGTGATTGTTATATAAGTGTCAGTGACCGACACAGTCCGAGGATGTACTGGGGGCAGCCCGAAAGTGTCAGTGACCGACACAGTCCGAGGATGTACTGGGGGCAGCCCGCAAGTGTCAGTGACCGACACAGTCCGAGGATGTACTGGGGGCAGGCCGCAAGTGTCAGTGACCGACACAGTCCGAGGATGTACTGGGGGCAGCCCGCAAGTGTCAGTGACCGACACAGTCCGAGGATGTACTGGGGGCAGCCCGCAAGTGTCAGTGACCGACACAGTCCGAGGATGTACTGGGGGCAGCCCGCAAGTGTCAGTGACCGACACAGTCCGAGGATGTACTGGGGGCAGCCCGCAAGTGTCAGTGACCGACACAGTCCGAGGATGTACTGGGGGCAGCCCGCAAGTGTCAGTGACCGACACAGTCCGAGGATGTACTGGGG
The DNA here is from genome assembly GCF_048418815.1 of Hemitrygon akajei. Taxonomy (NCBI): domain Eukaryota; kingdom Metazoa; phylum Chordata; class Chondrichthyes; order Myliobatiformes; family Dasyatidae; genus Hemitrygon; species Hemitrygon akajei. The sequence goes on along the minus strand of NC_133125.1, from coordinate 188,269,165 downwards.
GCAGCCCGCAACTGTCAGTGACCGACACAGTCCGAGGATGTACTGGGGGCAGCCCGCAAGTGTCAGTGACCGACACAGTCCGAGGATGTACTGGGGGCAGCCCGCAAGTGTCAGTGACCGACACAGTCCGAGGATGTACTGGGGGCAGCCCGCAAGTGTCAGTGACTGACACAGTCCGAGGATGTACTGGGGGCAGCCCGCAAGTGTCAGTGACTGACACAGTCCGAGGATGTACTGGGGGCAGCCCGCAAGTGTCAGTGACCGACACAGTCCGAGGATGTTGGGGGCAGGCCGCAAGTGTCAGTGACTGACACAGTCCGAGGATGTACTGGGGGCAGCCCGCAAGTGTCAGTGACCGACACAGTCCGAGGATGTTGGGGGCAGCCCGCAAGTGTCAGTGACCGACACAGTCCGAGGATGTACTGGGGGCAGCCCGCAAGTGTCAGTGACCGACACAGTCCGAGGATGTTGGGGGCAGGCCGCAAGTGTCAGTGACCGACACAGTCCGAGCATGTACTGGGGGCAGCCCGCAAGTGTCAGTGACCGACACAGTCCGAGGATGTACTGGGGGCAGCCCGCAAGTGTCAGTGACCGACACAGTCCGAGGATGTACTGGGGGCAGCCCGCAAGTGTCAGTGACCGACACAGTCCGAGGATGTACTGGGGGCAGGCCGCAAGTGTCAGTGACCGACACAGTCCGAGGATGTACTGGGGGCAGCCCGCAAGTGTCAGTGACCGACACAGTCCGAGGATGCACTGGGGGCAGGCCGCAAGTGTCAGTGACCGACACAGTCCGAGGATGTACTGGGGGCAGCCCGCAAGTGTCAGTGACCGACACAGTCCGAGGATGTACTGGGGGCAGCCCGCAAGTGTCAGTGACCGACACAGTCCGAGGATGTACTGGGGGCAGCCCGCAAGTGTCAGTGACCGACACAGTCCGAGGATGTTGGGGGCAGCCCGCAAGTGTCAGTGACCGACACAGTCCGAGGATGTACTGGGGGCAGCCCGCAAGTGTCAGTGACCGACACAGTCCGAGGATGTTGGGGGCAGCCCGCAAGTGTCAGTGACCGACACAGTCCGAGGATGTACTGGGGGCAGGCCGCAAGTGTCAGTGACCGACACAGTCCGAGGATGTACTGGGGGCAGCCCGCAAGTGTCAGTGACCGACACAGTCCGAGGATGTACTGGGGGCAGCCCGCAAGTGTCAGTGACCGACACAGTCCGAGGATGTTGGGGGCAGGCCGCAAGTGTCAGTGACCGACACAGTCCGAGGATGTTGGGGGCAGCCCGCAAGTGTCAGTGACCGACACAGTCCGAGGATGTACTGGGGGCAGCCCGCAAGTGTCAGTGACCGACACATTCCGAGGATGTACTGGGGGCAGCCCGCAAGTGTCAGTGACCGACACAGTCCGAGGATGTACTGGGGGCAGCCCGCAAGTGTCAGTGACCGACACAGTCCGAGGATGTACTGGGGGCAGCCCGCAAGTGTCAGTGACCGACACAGTCCGAGGATGTTGCGGGCAGCCCGCAAGTGTCAGTGACCGACACAGTCCGAGGATGTACTGGGGGCAGCCCGCAAGTGTCAGTGACAGACACAGTCCGAGGATGTTGGGGGCAGCCCGCAAGTGTCAGTGACCGACACAGTCCGAGGATGTACTGGGGGCAGCCCGCAAGTGTCAGTGACCGACACAGTCTGAGGATGTTGGGGGCAGCCCGCAAGTGTCAGTGACCGACACAGTCCGAGGATGTACTGGGGGCAGCCCGCAAGTGTCAGTGACCGACACAGTCCGAGGATGTTGGGGGCAGCCCGCAAGTGTCAGTGACCGACACAGTCCGAGGATGTACTGGGGGCAGCCCGCAAGTGTCAGTGACCGACACAGTCCGAGGATGTTGGGGGCAGCCCGAAAGTGTCAGTGACCGACACAGTCCGAGGATGTACTGGGGGCAGCCCGCAAGTGTCAGTGACCGACACAGTCCGAGGATGTACTGGGGGCAGCCCGCAAGTGTCAGTGACCGACACAGTCCGAGGATGTACTGGGGGCAGCCCGCAAGTGTCAGTGACCGACACAGTCCGAGGATGTACTGGGGGCAGCCCGCAAGTGTCAGTGACCGACACAGTCCGAGGATGTACTGGGGGCAGCCCGCAAGTGTCAGTGACCGACACAGACCGAGGATGTTGGGGGCAGGCCGCAAGTGTCAGTGACCGACACAGTCCGAGGATGTACTGGGGGCAGCCCGCAAGTGTCAGTGACCGACACAGTCCGAGGATGTTGGGGGCAGCCCGCAAGTGTCAGTGACCGACACAGTCCGAGGATGTTGGGGGCAGCCCGAAAGTGTCAGTGACCGACACAGTCCGAGGATGTACTGGGGGCAACCCGCAAGTGTCAGTGACCGACACAGTCCGAGGATGTTGGGGGCAGGCCGCAAGTGTCAGTGACCGACACAGTCCGAGGATGTACTGGGGGCAGCCCGCAAGTGTCAGTGACCGACACAGTCCGAGGATGTACTGGGGACAGCCCGCAAGTGTCAGTGACCGACACAGTCCGAGGATGTACTGGGGGCAGCCCGCAAGTGTCAGTGACCGACACAGTCCGAGGATGTACTGGGGGCAGCCCGCAACTGTCAGTGACCGACACAGTCCGAGGATGTACTGGGGGCAGCCCGCAAGTGTCAGTGACCGACACAGTCCGAGGATGTACTGGGGGCAGGCCGCAAGTGTCAGTGACCGACACAGTCCGAGGATGTACTGGGGGCAGCCCGCAACTGTCAGTGACCGACACAGTCCGAGGATGTACTGGGGGCAGCCCGCAAGTGTCAGTGACCGACACAGTCCGAGGATGTACTGGGGGCAGGCCGCAAGTGTCAGTGACCGACACAGTCCGAGGATGTTGGGGGCAGCCCGCAAGTGTCAGTGACCGACACAGTCCGAGGATGTACTGGGGGCAGCCCGCAAGTGTCAGTGACCGACACAGTCCGAGGATGTACTGGGGGCAGCCCGCAAGTGTCAGTGACCGACACAGTCCGAGGATGTTGGGGGCAGCCCGCAAGTGTCAGTGACCGACACAGTCCGAGGATGTTGGGGGCAGCCCGCAAGTGTCAGTGACCGACACAGTCTGAGGATGTACTGGGGGCAGCCCGCAAGTGTCAGTGACCGACACAGTCCGAGGATGTTGGGGGCAGCCCGCAAGTGTCAGTGACCGACACAGTCCGAGGATGTTGGGGGCAGCCCGCAAGTGTCAGTGACCGACACAGTCCGAGGATGTACTGGGGGCAGCCCGCAAGTGTCAGTGACCGACACAGTCCGAGGATGTACTGGGGGCAGCCCGCAAGTGTCAGTGACCGACACAGTCCGAGGATGTACTGGGGGCAGCCCGCAAGTGTCAGTGACCGACACAGTCCGAGGATGTTGGGGGCAGCCCGCAAGTGTCAGTGACCGACACAGTCCGAGGATGTACTGGGGGCAGGCCGCAAGTGTCAGTGACCGACACAGTCCGAGGATGTTGGGGGCAGCCCGCAAGTGTCAGTGACCGACACAGTCCGAGGATGTACTGGGGGCAGCCCGCAAGTGTCAGTGACCGACACAGTCCGAGGATGTTGGGGGCAGCCCGAAAGTGTCAGTGACCGACACAGTCCGAGGATGTACTGGGGGCAGCCCGCAAGTGTCAGTGACCGACACAGTCCGAGGATGTACTGGGGGCAGCCCGCAAGTGTGTGACCGACACAGTCCGAGGATGTACTGGGGGCAGCCCGCAAGTGTCAGTGACCGACACAGACCGAGGATGTTGGGGGCAGGCCGCAAGTGTCAGTGACCGACACAGTCCGAGGATGTTGGGGGCAGCCCGCAAGTGTCAGTGACCGACACAGTCCGAGGATGTACTGGGGGCAGCCCGCAAATGTCAGTGACCGACACAGTCCGAGGATGTTGGGGGCAGCCCGCAAGTGTCAGTGACCGACACAGTCCGAGGATGTACTGGGGGCAGCCCGCAAGTGTCAGTGACCGACACAGTCCGAGGATGTTGGGGGCAGCCCGAAAGTGTCAGTGACCGACACAGTCCGAGGATGTACTGGGGGCAACCCGCAAGTGTCAGTGACCGACACAGTCCGAGGATGTACTGGGGGCAGCCCGCAAGTGTCAGTGACCGACACAGTCCGAGGATGTACCGGGGGCAGGCCGCAAGTGTCAGTGACCGACACAGTCCGAGGATGTACTGGGGGCAGCCCGCAAGTGTCAGTGACCGACACAGTCCGAGGATGTTGGGGGCAGCCCGCAAGTGTCAGTGACCGACACAGTCCGAGGATGTACTGGGGGCAGCCCGCAAGTGTCAGTGACCGACACAGTCCGAGGATGTACTGGGGGCAGCCCGCAAGTGTCAGTGACCGACACAGTCCGAGGATGTTGGGGGCAGCCCGCAAGTGTCAGTGACCGACACAGTCCGAGGATGTACTGGGGGCAGCCCGCAAGTGTCAGTGACCGACACAGTCCGAGGATGTACTGGGGGCAGGCCGCAAGTGTCAGTGACCGACACAGTCCGAGGATGTACTGGGGGCAGCCCGCAAGTGTCAGTGACCGACACAGTCCGAGGATGTACTGGGGGCAGCCCGCAAGTGTCAGTGACCGACACAGTCCGAGGATGTTGGGGGCAGGCCGCAAGTGTCAGTGACCGACACAGTCCGAGGATGTTGGGGGCAGCCCGCAAGTGTCAGTGACCGACACAGTCCGAGGATGTACTGGGGGCAGCCCGCAAGTGTCAGTGACCGACACAGTCCGAGGATGTACTGGGGGCAGCCCGCAAGTGTCAGTGACCGACACAGTCCGAGGATGTACTGGGGGCAGCCCGCAAGTATCAGTGACCGACACAGTCCGAGGATGTACTGGGGGCAGGCCGCAAGTGTCAGTGACCGACACAGTCCGAGGATGTACTGGGGGCAGCCCGCAAGTGTCAGTGACCGACACAGTCCGAGGATGTTGGGGGCAGCCCGAAAGTGTCAGTGACCGACACAGTCCGAGGATGTACTGGGGGCAACCCGCAAGTGTCAGTGACCGACACAGTCCGAGGATGTACTGGGGGCAGCCCGCAAGTGTCAGTGACCGACACAGTCCGAGGATGTACTGGGGGCAGCCCGCAAGTGTCAGTGACCGACACAGTCCGAGGATGTACTGGGGGCAGCCCGCAAGTGTCAGTGACCGACACAGTCCGAGGATGTACTGGGGGCAGGCCGCAAGTGTCAGTGACCGACACAGTCCGAGGATGTACTGGGGGCAGCCCGCAAGTGTCAGTGACCGACACAGTCCGAGGATGTACTGGGGGCAGCCCGCAAGTGTCAGTGACCGACACAGTCCGAGGATGTTGGGGGCAGCCCGCAAGTGTCAGTGACCGACACAGTCCGAGGATGTACTGGGGGCAGCCCGAAAGTGTCAGTGACCGACACAGTCCGAGGATGTACTGGGGGCAGCCCGCAAGTGTCAGTGACCGACACAGTCCGAGGATGTACTGGGGGCAGGCCGCAAGTGTCAGTGACCGACACAGTCCGAGGATGTACGGGGGGCAGCCCGCAAGTGTCAGTGACCGACACAGTCCGAGGATGTACTGGGGGCAGCCCGCAAGTGTCAGTGACCGACACAGTCCGAGGATGTACTGGGGGCAGCCCGCAAGTGTCAGTGACCGACACAGTCCGAGGATGTACTGGGGGCAGCCCGCAAGTGTCAGTGACCGACACAGTCCGAGGATGTACTGGGGGCAGCCCGCAAGTGTCAGTGACCGACACAGTCCGAGGATGTACTGGGGGCAGCCCGCAAGTGTCAGTGACCGACACAGTCCGAGGATGTACTGGGGGCAGCCCGCAACTGTCAGTGACCGACACAGTCCGAGGATGTACTGGGGGCAGCCCGCAAGTGTCAGTGACCGACACAGTCCGAGGATGTACTGGGGGCAGCCCGCAAGTGTCAGTGACCGACACAGTCCGAGGATGTACTGGGGGCAGCCCGCAAGTGTCAGTGACCGACACAGTTTGAGGATGTACTGGGGGCAGCCCGCAACTGTCAGTGACCGACACAGTCCGAGGATGTACTGGGGGCAGGCCGCAAGTGTCAGTGACCGACACAGTCCGAGGATGTACTGGGGGCAGCCCGCAACTGTCAGTGACCGACACAGTCCGAGGATGTACTGGGGGCAGCCCGCAAGTGTCAGTGACCGACACAGTCCGAGGATGTTGGGGGCAGCCCGCAAGTGTCAGTGACCGACACAGTCCGAGGATGTACTGGGGGCAGCCCGCAAGTGTCAGTGACCGACACAGTCCGAGGATGTACTGGGGGCAGGCCGCAAGTGTCAGTGACCGACTCAGTCCGAGGCTGTACTGGGGGCAGCCCGCAAGTGTCAGTGACCGACACAGTCCGAGGATGTACTGGGGGCAGCCCGCAAGTGTCAGTGACCGACACAGTCCGAGGATGTACTGGGGGCAGCCCGCAAGTGTCAGTGACCGACACAGTCCGAGGATGTACTGGGGGCAGCACGCAACTGTCAGTGACCGACACAGTCCGAGGATGTACTGGGGGCAGCCCGCAAGTGTCAGTGACCGACACAGTCCGAGGATGTACTGGGGGCAGGCCGCAAGTGTCAGTGACCGACACAGTCCGAGGATGTACTGGGGGCAGCCCGCAACTGTCAGTGACCGACACAGTCCGAGGATGTACTGGGGGCAGCCCGCAAGTGTCAGTGACCGACACAGTCCGAGGATGTACTGGGGGCAGGCCGCAAGTGTCAGTGACCGACACAGTCCGAGGATGTTGGGGGCAGCCCGCAAGTGTCAGTGACCGACACAGTCCGAGGATGTACTGGGGGCAGCCCGCAAGTGTCAGTGACCGACACAGTCCGAGGATGTACTGGGGGCAGCCCGCAAGTGTCAGTGACCGACACAGTCCGAGGATGTTGGGGGCAGCCCGCAAGTGTCAGTGACCGACACAGTCCGAGGATGTTGGGGGCAGCCCGCAATTGTCAGTGACCGACACAGTCTGAGGATGTACTGGGGGCAGCCCGCAAGTGTCAGTGACCGACACAGTCCGAGGATGTTGGGGGCAGCCCGCAAGTGTCAGTGACCGACACAGTCCGAGGATGTTGGGGGCAGCCCGCAAGTGTCAGTGACCGACACAGTCCGAGGATGTACTGGGGGCAGCCCGCAAGTGTCAGTGACCGACACAGTCCGAGGATGTACTGGGGGCAGCCCGCAAGTGTCAGTGACCGACACAGTCCGAGGATGTACTGGGGGCAGCCCGCAAGTGTCAGTGACCGACACAGTCCGAGGATGTTGGGGGCAGCCCGCAAGTGTCAGTGACCGACACAGTCCGAGGATGTACTGGGGGCAGGCCGCAAGTGTCAGTGACCGACACAGTCCGAGGATGTTGGGGGCAGCCCGCAAGTGTCAGTGACCGACACAGTCCGAGGATGTACTGGGGGCAGCCCGCAAGTGTCAGTGACCGACACAGTCCGAGGATGTACTGGGGGCAGCCCGCAAGTGTGTGACCGACACAGTCCGAGGATGTACTGGGGGCAGCCCGCAAGTGTCAGTGACCGACACAGACCGAGGATGTTGGGGGCAGGCCGCAAGTGTCAGTGACCGACACAGTCCGAGGATGTACTGGGGGCAGCCCGCAAGTGTCAGTGACCGACACAGTCCGGGGATGTACTGGGGGCAGCCCGCAAGTGTCAGTGACCGACACAGTCCGAGGATGTTGGGGGCAGCCCGCAAGTGTCAGTGACCGACACAGTCCGAGGATGTACTGGGGGCAGCCCGCAAATGTCAGTGACCGACACAGTCCGAGGATGTTGGGGGCAGCCCGCAAGTGTCAGTGACCGACACAGTCCGAGGATGTACTGGGGGCAGCCCGCAAGTGTCAGTGACCGACACAGTCCGAGGATGTTGGGGGCAGCCCGAAAGTGTCAGTGACCGACACAGTCCGAGGATGTACTGGGGGCAACCCGCAAGTGTCAGTGACCGACACAGTCCGAGGATGTACTGGGGGCAGCCCGCAAGTGTCAGTGACCGACACAGTCCGAGGATGTACTGGGGGCAGCCCGCAAGTGTCAGTGACCGACACAGTCCGAGGATGTACTGGGGGCAGCCCGCAAGTGTCAGTGACCGACACAGTCCGAGGATGTACTGGGGGCAGGCCGCAAGTGTCAGTGACCGACACAGTCCGAGGATGTACTGGGGGCAGCCCGCAAGTGTCAGTGACCGACACAGTCCGAGGATGTACTGGGGGCATCCCGCAAGTGTCAGTGACCGACACAGTCCGAGGATGTTGGGGGCAGCCCGCAAGTGTCAGTGACCGACACAGTCCGAGGATGTACTGGGGGCAGCCCGCAAGTGTCAGTGACCGACACAGTCCGAGGATGTACTGGGGGCAGCCCGCAAGTGTCAGTGACCGACACAGTCCGAGGATGTACCGGGGGCAGGCCGCAAGTGTCAGTGACCGACACAGTCCGAGGATGTACTGGGGGCAGCCCGCAAGTGTCAGTGACCGACACAGTCCGAGGATGTTGGGGGCAGCCCGCAAGTGTCAGTGACCGACACAGTCCGAGGATGTACTGGGGGCAGCCCGCAAGTGTCAGTGACCGACACAGTCCGAGGATGTACTGGGGGCAGCCCGCAAGTGACAGTGACCGACACAGTCCGAGGATGTTGGGGGCAGCCCGCAAGTGTCAGTGACCGACACAGTCCGAGGATGTACTGGGGGCAGGCCGCAAGTGTCAGTGACCGACACAGTCCGAGGATGTACTGGGGGCAGCCCGCAAGTGTCAGTGACCGACACAGTCCGAGGATGTACTGGGGGCAGCCCGCAAGTGTCAGTGACCGACACAGTCCGAGGATGTTGGGGGCAGGCCGCAAGTGTCAGTGACCGACACAGTCCGAGGATGTTGGGGGCAGCCCGCAAGTGTCAGTGACCGACACAGTCCGAGGATGTACTGGGGGCAGCCCGCAAGTGTCAGTGACCGACACAGTCCGAGGATGTACTGGGGGCAGCCCGCAAGTGTCAGTGACCGACACAGTCCGAGGATGTACTGGGGGCAGCCCGCAAGTATCAGTGACCGACACAGTCCGAGGATGTACTGGGGGCAGGCCGCAAGTGTCAGTGACCGACACAGTCCGAGGATGTACTGGGGGCAGCCCGCAAGTGTCAGTGACCGACACAGTCCGAGGATGTTGGGGGCAGCCCGAAAGTGTCAGTGACCGACACAGTCCGAGGATGTACTGGGGGCAACCCGCAAGTGTCAGTGACCGACACAGTCCGAGGATGTACTGGGGGCAGCCCGCAAGTGTCAGTGACCGACACAGTCCGAGGATGTACTGGGGGCAGCCCGCAAGTGTCAGTGACCGACACAGTCCGAGGATGTACTGGGGGCAGCCCGCAAGTGTCAGTGACCGACACAGTCCGAGGATGTACTGGGGGCAGGCCGCAAGTGTCAGTGACCGACACAGTCCGAGGATGTACTGGGGGCAGCCCGCAAGTGTCAGTGACCGACACAGTCCGAGGATGTACTGGGGGCAGCCCGCAAGTGTCAGTGACCGACACAGTCCGAGGATGTTGGGGGCAGCCCGCAAGTGTCAGTGACCGACACAGTCCGAGGATGTACTGGGGGCAGCCCGAAAGTGTCAGTGACCGACACAGTCCGAGGATGTACTGGGGGCAGCCCGCAAGTGTCAGTGACCGACACAGTCCGAGGATGTACTGGGGGCAGGCCGCAAGTGTCAGTGACCGACACAGTCCGAGGATGTACTGGGGGCAGCCCGCAAGTGTCAGTGACCGACACAGTCCGAGGATGTACTGGGGGCAGCCCGCAAGTGTCAGTGACCGACACAGTCCGAGGATGTACTGGGGGCAGCCCGCAAGTGTCAGTGACCGACACAGTCCGAGGATGTACTGGGGGCAGCCCGCAAGTGTCAGTGACCGACACAGTCCGAGGATGTACTGGGGGCAGCCCGCAAGTGTCAGTGACCGACACAGTCCGAGGATGTACTGGGGGCAGCCCGCAACTGTCAGTGACCGACACAGTCCGAGGATGTACTGGGGGCAGCCCGCAAGTGTCAGTGACCGACACAGTCCGAGGATGTACTGGGGGCAGCCCGCAAGTGTCAGTGACCGACACAGTCCGAGGATGTACTGGGGGCAGCCCGCAAGTGTCAGTGACTGACACAGTCCGAGGATGTACTGGGGGCAGCCCGCAAGTGTCAGTGACTGACACAGTCCGAGGATGTACTGGGGGCAGCCCGCAAGTGTCAGTGACCGACACAGTCCGAGGATGTTGGGGGCAGGCCGCAAGTGTCAGTGACTGACACAGTCCGAGGATGTACTGGGGGAAGCCCGCAAGTGTCAGTGACCGACACAGTCCGAGGATGTTGGGGGCAGCCCGCAAGTGTCAGTGACCGACACAGTCCGAGGATGTACTGGGGGCAGCCCGCAAGTGTCAGTGACCGACACAGTCCGAGGATGTTGGGGGCAGGCCGCAAGTGTCAGTGACCGACACAGTCCGAGCATGTACTGGGGGCAGCCCGCAAGTGTCAGTGACCGACACAGTCCGAGGATGTACTGGGGGCAGCCCGCAAGTGTCAGTGACTGACACAGTCCGAGGATGTACTGGGGGCAGCCCGCAAGTGTCAGTGACCGACACAGTCCGAGGATGTTGGGGGCAGGCCGCAAGTGTCAGTGACTGACACAGTCCGAGGATGTACTGGGGGCAGCCCGCAAGTGTCAGTGACCGACACAGTCCGAGGATGTTGGGGGCAGCCCGCAAGTGTCAGTGACCGACACAGTCCGAGGATGTACTGGGGGCAGCCCGCAAGTGTCAGTGACCGACACAGTCCGAGGATGTTGGGGGCAGGCCGCAAGTGTCAGTGACCGACACAGTCCGAGCATGTACTGGGGGCAGCCCGCAAGTGTCAGTGACCGACACAGTCCGAGGATGTACTGGGGGCAGCCCGCAAGTGTCAGTGACCGACACAGTCCGAGGATGTACTGGGGGCAGCCCGCATGTGTCAGTGACCGACACAGTCCGAGGATGTACTGGGGGCAGGCCGCAAGTGTCAGTGACCGACACAGTCCGAGGATGTACTGGGGGCAGCCCGCAAGTGTCAGTGACCGACACAGTCCGAGGATGCACTGGGGGCAGGCCGCAAGTGTCAGTGACCGACACAGTCCGAGGATGTACTGGGGGCAGCCCGCAAGTGTCAGTGACCGACACAGTCCGAGGATGTACTGGGGGCAGCCCGCAAGTGTCAGTGACCGACACAGTCCGAGGATGTACTGGGGGCAGCCCGCAAGTGTCAGTGACCGACACAGTCCGAGGATGTTGGGGGCAGCCCGCAAGTGTCAGTGACCGACACAGTCCGAGGATGTACTGGGGGCAGCCCGCAAGTGTCAGTGACCGACACAGTCCGAGGATGTTGGGGGCAGCCCGCAAGTGTCAGTGACCGACACAGTCCGAGGATGTACTGGGGGCAGGCCGCAAGTGTCAGTGACCGACACAGTCCGAGGATGTACTGGGGGCAGCCCGCAAGTGTCAGTGACCGACACAGTCCGAGGATGTACTGGGGGCAGCCCGCAAGTGTCAGTGACCGACACAGTCCGAGGATGTTGGGGGCAGGCCGCAAGTGTCAGTGACCGACACAGTCCGAGGATGTTGGGGGCAGCCCGCAAGTGTCAGTGACCGACACAGTCCGAGGATGTACTGGGGGCGGCCCGCAAGTGTCAGTGACCGACACATTCCGAGGATGTACTGGGGGCAGCCCGCAAGTGTCAGTGACCGACACAGTCCGAGGATGTACTGGGGGCAGCCCGCAAGTGTCAGTGACCGACACAGTCCGAGGATGTACTGGGGGCAGCCCGCAAGTGTCAGTGACCGACACAGTCCGAGGATGTTGCGGGCAGCCCGCAAGTGTCAGTGACCGACACAGTCCGAGGATGTACTGGGGGCAGCCCGCAAGTGTCAGTGACAGACACAGTCCGAGGATGTTGGGGGCAGCCCGCAAGTGTCAGTGACCGACACAGTCCGAGGATGTACTGGGGGCAGCCCGCAAGTGTCAGTGACCGACACAGTCTGAGGATGTTGGGGGCAGCCCGCAAGTGTCAGTGACCGACACAGTCCGAGGATGTACTGGGGGCAGCCCGCAAGTGTCAGTGACCGACACAGTCCGAGGATGTTGGGGGCAGCCCGCAAGTGTCAGTGACCGACACAGTCCGAGGATGTACTGGGGGCAGCCCGCAAGTGTCAGTGACCGACACAGTCCGAGGATGTTGGGGGCAGCCCGAAAGTGTCAGTGACCGACACAGTCCGAGGATGTACTGGGGGCAGCCCGCAAGTGTCAGTGACCGACACAGTCCGAGGATGTACTGGGGGCAGCCCGCAAGTGTCAGTGACCGACACAGTCCGAGGATGTACTGGGGGCAGCCCGCAAGTGTCAGTGACCGACACAGACCGAGGATGTTGGGGGCAGGCCGCAAGTGTCAGTGACCGACACAGTCCGAGGATGTACTGGGGGCAGCCCGCAAGTGTCAGTGACCGACACAGTCCGAGGATGTTGGGGGCAGCCCGCAAGTGTCAGTGACCGACACAGTCCGAGGATGTTGGGGGCAGCCCGAAAGTGTCAGTGACCGACACAGTCCGAGGATGTACTGGGGGCAACCCGCAAGTGTCAGTGACCGACACAGTCCGAGGATGTTGGGGGCAGGCCGCAAGTGTCAGTGACCGACACAGTCCGAGGATGTACTGGGGGCAGCCCGCAAGTGTCAGTGACCGACACAGTCCGAGGATGTACTGGGGACAGCCCGCAAGTGTCAGTGACCGACACAGTCCGAGGATGTACTGGGGGCAGCCCGCAAGTGTCAGTGACCGACACAGTCCGAGGATGTACTGGGGGCAGCCCGCAACTGTCAGTGACCGACACAGTCCGAGGATGTACTGGGGGCAGCCCGCAAGTGTCAGTGACCGACACAGTCCGAGGATGTACTGGGGGCAGGCCGCAAGTGTCAGTGACCGACACAGTCCGAGGATGTTGGGGGCAGCCCGCAAGTGTCAGTGACCGACACAGTCCGAGGATGTACTGGGGGCAGCCCGCAAGTGTCAGTGACCGACACAGTCCGAGGATGTACTGGGGGCAGCCCGCAAGTGTCAGTGACCGACACAGTCCGAGGATGTTGGGGGCAGCCCGCAAGTGTCAGTGACCGACACAGTCCGAGGATGTTGGGGGCAGCCCGCAAGTGTCAGTGACCGACACAGTCTGAGGATGTACTGGGGGCAGCCCGCAAGTGTCAGTGACCGACACAGTCCGAGGATGTTGGGGGCAGCCCGCAAGTGTCAGTGACCGACACAGTCCGAGGATGTTGGGGGCAGCCCGCAAGTGTCAGTGACCGACACAGTCCGAGGATGTACTGGGGGCAGCCCGCAAGTGTCAGTGACCGACACAGTCCGAGGATGTACTGGGGGCAGCCCGCAAGTGTCAGTGACCGACACAGTCCGAGGATGTACTGGGGGCAGCCCGCAAGTGTCAGTGACCGACACAGTCCGAGGATGTTGGGGGCAGCCCGCAAGTGTCAGTGACCGACACAGTCCGAGGATGTACTGGGGGCAGGCCGCAAGTGTCAGTGACCGACACAGTCCGAGGATGTTGGGGGCAGCCCGCAAGTGTCAGTGACCGACACAGTCCGAGGATGTACTGGGGGCAGCCCGCAAGTGTCAGTGACCGACACAGTCCGAGGATGTTGGGGGCAGCCCGAAAGTGTCAGTGACCGACACAGTCCGAGGATGTACTGGGGGCAGCCCGCAAGTGTCAGTGACCGACACAGTCCGAGGATGTACTGGGGGCAGCCCGCAAGTGTGTGACCGACACAGTCCGAGGATGTACTGGGGGCAGCCCGCAAGTGTCAGTGACCGACACAGACCGAGGATGTTGGGGGCAGGCCGCAAGTGGCAGTGACCGACACAGTCCGAGGATGTTGGGGGCAGCCCGCAAGTGTCAGTGACCGACACAGTCCGAGGATGTACTGGGGGCAGCCCGCAAATGTCAGTGACCGACACAGTCCGAGGATGTTGGGGGCAGCCCGCAAGTGTCAGTGACCGACACAGTCCGAGGATGTACTGGGGGCAGCCCGCAAGTGTCAGTGACCGACACAGTCCGAGGATGTTGGGGGCAGCCCGAAAGTGTCAGTGACCGACACAGTCCGAGGATGTACTGGGGGCAACCCGCAAGTGTCAGTGACCGACACAGTCCGAGGATGCACTGGGGGCAGCCCGCAAGTGTCAGTGACCGACACAGTCCGAGGATGTACTGGGGGCAGCCCGCAAGTGTCAGTGACCGACACAGTCCGAGGATGTACTGGGGGCAGCCCGCAAGTGTCAGTGACCGACACAGTCCGAGGATGTACTGGGGGCAGGCCGCAAGTGTCAGTGACCGACACAGTCCGAGGATGTACTGGGGGCAGCCCGCAAGTGTCAGTGACCGACACAGTCCGAGGATGTACTGGGGGCATCCCGCAAGTGTCAGTGACCGACACAGTCCGAGGATGTTGGGGGCAGCCCGCAAGTGTCAGTGACCGACACAGTCCGAGGATGTACTGGGGGCAGCCCGCAAGTGTCAGTGACCGACACAGTCCGAGGATGTACTGGGGGCAGCCCGCAAGTGTCAGTGACCGACACAGTCCGAGGATGTACCGGGGGCAGGCCGCAAGTGTCAGTGACCGACACAGTCCGAGGATGTACTGGGGGCAGCCCGCAAGTGTCAGTGACCGACACAGTCCGAGGATGTTGGGGGCAGCCCGCAAGTGTCAGTGACCGACACAGTCCGAGGATGTACTGGGGGCAGCCCGCAAGTGTCAGTGACCGACACAGTCCGAGGATGTACTGGGGGCAGCCCGCAAGTGTCAGTGACCGACACAGTCCGAGGATGTTGGGGGCAGCCCGCAAGTGTCAGTGACCGACACAGTCCGAGGATGTACTGGGGGCAGGCCGCAAGTGTCAGTGACCGACACAGTCCGAGGATGTACTGGGGGCAGCCCGCAAGTGTCAGTGACCGACACAGTCCGAGGATGTACTGGGGGCAGCCCGCAAGTGTCAGTGACCGACACAGTCCGAGGATGTTGGGGGCAGGCCGCAAGTGTCAGTGAACGACACAGTCCGAGGATGTTGGGGGCAGCCCGCAAGTGTCAGTGACCGACACAGTCCGAGGATGTACTGGGGGCAGCCCGCAAGTGTCAGTGACCGACACAGTCCGAGGATGTACTGGGGGCAGCCCGCAAGTGTCAGTGACCGACACAGTCCGAGGATGTACTGGGGGCAGCCCGCAAGTATCAGTGACCGACAAGTTCCGAGGATGTACTGGGGGCAGGCCGCAAGTGTCAGTGACCGACACAGTCCGAGGATGTACTGGGGGCAGCCCGCAAGTGTCAGTGACCGACACAGTCCGAGGATGTTGGGGGCAGCCCGAAAGTGTCAGTGACCGACACAGTCCGAGGATGTACTGGGGGCAACCCGCAAGTGTCAGTGACCGACACAGTCCGAGGATGTACTGGGGGCAGCCCGCAAGTGTCAGTGACCGACACAGTCCGAGGATGTACTGGGGGCAGCCCGCAAGTGTCAGTGACCGACACAGTCCGAGGATGTACTGGGGGCAGCCCGCAAGTGTCAGTGACCGACACAGTCCGAGGATGTACTGGGGGCAGGCCGCAAGTGTCAGTGACCGACACAGTCCGAGGATGTACTGGGGGCAGCCCGCAAGTGTCAGTGACCGACACAGTCCGAGGATGTACTGGGGGCAGCCCGCAAGTGTCAGTGACCGACACAGTCCGAGGATGTTGGGGGCAGCCCGCAAGTGTCAGTGACCGACACAGTCCGAGGATGTACTGGGGGCAGCCCGAAAGTGTCAGTGACCGACACAGTCCGAGGATGTACTGGGGGCAGCCCGCAAGTGTCAGTGACCGACACAGTCCGAGGATGTACTGGGGGCAGGCCGCAAGTGTCAGTGACCGACACAGTCCGAGGATGTACTGGGGGCAGCCCGCAAGTGTCAGTGACCGACACAGTCCGAGGATGTACTGGGGGCAGCCCGCAAGTGTCAGTGACCGACACAGTCCGAGGATGTACTGGGGGCAGCCCGCAAGTGTCAGTGACCGACACAGTCCGAGGATGTACTGGGGGCAGCCCGCAAGTGTCAGTGACCGACACAGTCCGAGGATGTACTGGGGGCAGCCCGCAAGTGTCAGTGACCGACACAGTCCGAGGATGTACTGGGGGCAGCCCGCAACTGTCAGTGACCGACACAGTCCGAGGATGTACTGGGGGCAGCCCGCAAGTGTCAGTGACCGACACAGTCCGAGGATGTACTGGGGGCAGCCCGCAAGTGTCAGTGACCGACACAGTCCGAGGATGTACTGGGGGCAGCCCGCAAGTGTCAGTGACCGACACAGTCCGAGGATGTACTGGGGGCAGCCCGCAAGTGTCAGTGACCGACACAGTTTGAGGATGTACTGGGGGCAGCCCGCAACTGTCAGTGACCGACACAGTCCGAGGATGTACTGGGGGCAGGCCGCAAGTGTCAGTGACCGACACAGTCCGAGGATGTACTGGGGGCAGCCCGCAACTGTCAGTGACCGACACAGTCCGAGGATGTACTGGGGGCAGCCCGCAAGTGTCAGTGACCGACACAGTCCGAGGATGTACTGGGGGCAGCCCGCAAGTGTCAGTGACCGACACAGTCCGAGGATGTACTGGGGGCAGCCCGCAAGTGTCAGTGACCGACACAGTCCGAGGATGTTGGGGGAAGCCCGCAAGTGTCAGTGACCGACACAGTCCGAGGATGTACTGGGGGCAGCCCGCAAGTGTCAGTGACCGACACAGTCCGAGGATGTACTGGGGGCAGCCCGCAAGTGTCAGTGACCGACACAGTCCGAGGATGTACTGGGGGCAGGCCGCAAGTGTCAGTGACCGACACAGTCCGAGGCTGTACTGGGGGCAGCCCGCAAGTGTCAGTGACCGACACAGTCCGAGGATGTACTGGGGGCAGCCCGCAAGTGTCAGTGACCGACACAGTCCGAGGATGTACTGGGGGCAGCCCGCAAGTGTCAGTGACCGACACAGTCCGAGGATGTACTGGGGGCAGCCCGCAAGTGTCAGTGACCGACACAGTCCGAGGATGTACTGGGGGCAGCCCGCAAGGGTCAGTGACCGACACAGTCCGAGGATGTACTGGGGGCAGCCCGCAAGTGTCAGTGACCGACACAGTCCGAGGATGTACTGGGGGCAGCCCGCAAGGGTCAGTGACCGACACAGTCCGAGGATGTACTGGGGGCAGCCCGCAAGTGTCAGTGACCGACACAGTCCGAGGATGTACTGGGGGCAGCCCGCAAGGATCAGTGACCGACACAGTCCGAGGATGTACTGGGGGCAGCCCGCAAGTGTCAGTGACCGACACAGTCCGAGGATGTACTGGGGGCAGCCCGCAAGTGTCAGTGACCGACACAGTCCGAGGATGTACTGGGGGCAGCCCGCAAGTGTCAGTGACCGACACAGTCCGAGGATGTACTGGGGGCAGCCCGCAAGTGTCAGTGACCGACACAGTCCGAGGATGTACTGGGGGCAGCCCGCAAGTGTCAGTGACCGACACAGTCCGAGGATGTTGGGGGCAACCCGCAAGTGTCAGTGACCGACACAGTCCGAGGATGTACTGGGGGCAGCCCGCAAGTGTCAGTGACCGACACAGTCCGAGGATGTACTGGGGGCAGCCCGCAAGTGTCAGTGACCGACACCGTCCGAGGATGTACTGGGGGCAGCCCGCAAGTTTCAGTGACCGACACAGTCCGAGGATGTACTGGGGGCAGCCCGCAAGTGTCAGTGACCGACACAGTCCGAGGATGTACTGGGGGCAGCCCGCAAGTGTCAGTGACCGACACAGTCCGAGGATGTACTGGGGGCAGGCCGCAAGTGTCAGTGACCGACACAGTCCGAGGATGTACTGGGGGCAGCCCGCAAGGGTCAGTGACCGACATATTCCGAGGATGTACTGGGGGCATCCCGCAAGTGTCAGTGACCGACACAGTCCGAGGATGTACTGGGGGCAGCCCGCGAGTGTCAGTGACCGACACAGTCCGAGGATGTTGGGGGCAGCCCGCAAGTGTCAATGACCGACACAGTCCGAGTATGTTGGGGGCAGGCCGCAAGTGTCAGTGACCGACACAGTCCGAGGATGTACTGGGGGCAGCCCGCAAGTGTCAGTGACCGACACAGTCCGAGGATGTACTGGGGACAGCCCGCAAGTGTCAGTGACCGACACAGTCCGAGGATGTACTGGGGGCAGCCCGCAAGTGTCAGTGACCGACACAGTCCGAGGATGTACTGGGGGCAGCCCGCAAGTGTCAGTGACCGACACAGTCCGAGGATGTACTGGGGGCAGCCCGCAAGTGTCAGTGACCGACACAGTCCGAGTATGTTGGGGGCAGGCCGCAAGTGTCAGTGACCGACACAGTCCGAGGATGTTGGGGGCAGCCCGCAAGTGTCAATGACCGACACAGTCCGAGTATGTTGGGGGCAGCCCGCAAGTGTCAGTGACCGACACAGTCCGAGGATGTACTGGGGGCAGCCCGCAATTGTCAGTGACCGACACAGTCCGAGGATGTACTGGGGGCAGCCCGCAAGTGTCAGTGACCGACACAGTCCGAGGATGTACTGGGGGCAGCCCGCAAGTGTCAGTGTCCGACACAGTCCGAGGATGTACTGGGGACAGCCCGCAAGTGTCAGTGACCGACACAGTCCGAGGATGTACTGGGGGCAGCCCGCAAGTGTCAGTGACCGACACAGTCCGAGGATGTACTGGGGGCAGCCCGCAAGTGTCAGTGACCGACACAGTCCGAGGATGTACTGGGGACAGCCCGCAAGTGTCAGTGACCGACACAGTCCGAGGATGTACTGGGGGCAGGCCGCAAGTGTCAGTGACCGACACATCCGAGGATGTACTGGGGGCAGCCCGCAAGTGTCAGTGACCGACACAGTCCGAGGATGTACTGGGGGCAGCCCGCAAGTGTCAGTGACCGACACAGTCTGAGGATGTACTGGGGGCAGCCCGCAAGTGTCAGTGACCGACACAGTCTGAGGATGTACTGGGGGCAGCCCGCAAGTGTCAGTGACCGACACAGTCTGAGGATGTACTGGGGGCAGGCCGCAATGTCAGTGACCGACACAGTCCGAGGATGTACTGGGGGCAGCCCGCAAGTGTCAGTGACCGACACAGTCCGAGGATGTACTGGGGGCAGCCCGCAAGTGTCAGTGACCGACACAGTCCGAGGATGTACTGGGGGCAGCCCGCAAGTGTCAGTGACCGACACAGTCCGAGGATGTTGGGGGCAGGCCGCAAGTGTCAGTGACCGACACAGTCCGAGGATGTACTGGGGGCAGCCCGCAAGTGTCAGTGACCGACACAGTCCGAGGATGTACTGGGGGCAGCCCGCAAGTGTCAGTGACCGACACAGTCCGAGGATGTACTGGGGGCAGCCCGCAAGTGTCAGTGACCGACACAGTCCGAGGATGTACTGGGGGCAGCCCGCAAGTGTCAGTGACCGACACAGTCCGAGGATGTACTGGGGGCAGCCCACAAGTGTCAGTGACCGACACAGTCCGAGGATGTACTGGGGGCAGCTCGCAAGTGTCAGTGTCCGACACAGTCCGAGGATGTACTGGGGGCAGCCCGCAAGTGTCAGTGACCGACACAGTCCGAGGATGTACTGGGGGCAGCCCGCAAGTGTCAGTGACCGACACAGTCCGAGGATGTTGGGGACAGCCCGCAAGTGTCAGTGACCGACACAGTCCGAGGATGTACTGGGGGCAGCCCGCAAGTGTCAGTGACCGACACAGTCCGAGGATGTACTGGGGGCAGCCCGCAACTGTCAGTGACCGACACGGTCCGAGGATGTACTGGGGGCAGCCCGCAAGTGTCAGTGACCGACACAGTCCGAGGATGTTGGGGGCAGCCCGCAAGTGTCAGTGACCGACACAGTCCGAGGATGTACTGGGGGCAGCCCGCAAGTGTCAGTGACCGACACAGTCCGAGGATGTTGGGGGCAGCCCGCAAGTGTCAGTGACCGACACAGTCCGAGGATGTACTGGGGGCAGCCCGCAAGTATCAGTGACCGACACAGTCCGAGGATGTACTGGGGGCAGCCCACAAGTGTCAGTGACCGACACAGTCCGAGGATGTACTGGGCGCAGCCCGCAAGTGTCAGTGACCGACACAGTCCGAGGATGTACTGGGGACAGCCCGCAAGTGTCAGTGACCGACACAGTCCGAGGATGTACTGGGGACAGCCCGCAAAGGTCAGTGACCGACATAGTCCGAGGATGTACTGGGGGCAGCCCGCAAGTGTCAGTGACCGACACAGTCCGAGGATGTATTGGGGGCAGCCCGCAAGTGTCAGTGACCGACACAGTCCGAGGATGTACTGGGGACAGCCCGCAAGGGTCAGTGACCGACATAGTCCGAGGATGTACTGGGGGCAGCCCGCAAGTGTCAGTGACCGACACAGTCCGAGGATGTACTGGGGACAGCCCGCAAGGGTCAGTGACCGACATAGTCCGAGGATGTACTGGGGGCAGCCCGCAAGTGTCAGTGACCGACACAGTCCGAGGATGTACTGGGGTCAGCCCGCAAGTGTCAGTGACCGACACAGTCCGAGGATGTTGGGGGCAGCCCGCAAGTGTCAGTGACCGACACAGTCCGAGGATGTACTGGGGGCAGCCCGCAAGTGTCAGTGACCGACACAGTCCGAGGATGTACTGGGGGCAGCCCACAACTGTCAGTGACCGACACAGTCCGAGGATGTACTGGGGGCAGCCCGCAAGTGTCAGTGACCGACACAGTCCGAGGATGTACTGGGGACAGCCCGCAAGGATCAGTGACCGTCATAGTCCGAGGATGTACTGGGGGCAGCCCGCAAGTGTCAGTGACCGACACAGTCCGAGGATGTACTGGGGGCAGCCCGCAAGTGTCAGTGACCGACACAGTCCGAGGATGTACTGGGGACAGCCCGCAAGGGTCAGTGACCGACATAGTCCGAGGATGTACTGGGGGCAGCCCGCAAGTGTCAGTGACCGACACAGTCCGAGGATGTACTGGGGACAGCCCGCAAGGGTCAGTGACCGACATAGTCCGAGGATGTACTGGGGGCAGCCCGCAAGTGTCAGTGACCGACACAGTCCGAGGATGTACTGGGGACAGCCCGCAAGGGTCAGTGACCGACATAGTCCGAGGATGTACTGGGGGCAGCCCGCAAGTGTCAGTGACCGACACAGTCCGAGGATGTACTGGGGGCAGCCCGCAAGTGTCAGTGACCGACACAGTCCGAGGATGTTGGGGGCAGCCCGCAAGTGTCAGTGACCGACACAGTCCGAGGATGTACTGGGGGCAGCCCGCAAGTGTCAGTGACCGACACAGTCCGAGGATGTACTGGGGGCAGGCCGCAAGTGTCAGTGACCGACCCAGTCCGAGGATGTACTGGGGGCAGCCCGCAAGTGTCAGTGACCGACACAGTCCGAGGATGTACTGGGGGCAGCCCGCAAGTGTCAGTGACCGACACAGTCCGAGGATGTACTGGGGGCAGGCCGCAAGTGTCAGTGACTGACACAGTCCGAGGATGTACTGGGGGCAGCCCGCAAGTGTCAGTGACCGACACAGTCCGAGGATGTTGGGGGCAGCCCGCAAGTGTCAGTGACCGACACAGTCCGAGGATGTACTGGGGGCAGCCCACAAGTGTCAGTGACCGACACAGTCCGAGGATGTACTGGGGGCAGCCCACAACTGTCAGTGACCGACACAGTCCGAGGATGTACTGGGGGCAGCCCGCAAGTGTCAGTGACCGACACAGTCCGAGGATGTACTGGGGACAGCCCGCAAGGGTCAGTGACCGTCATAGTCCGAGGATGTACTGGGGGCAGCCCGCAAGTGTCAGTGACCGACACAGTCCGAGGATGTACTGGGGGCAGCCCGCAAGTGTCAGTGACCGACACAGTCCGAGGATGTACTGGGGACAGCCCGCAAGGGTCAGTGACCGACATAGTCCGAGGATGTACTGGGGGCAGCCCGCAAGTGTCAGTGACCGACACAGTCCGAGGATGTACTGGGGACAGCCCGCAAGTGTCAGTGACCGACACAGTCCGAGGATGTACTGGGGGCAGCCCGCAAGGGTCAGTGACCGACATAGTCCGAGGATGTACTGGGGGCAGCCCGCAAGTGTCAGTGACCGACACAGTCCGAGGATGTACTGGGGACAGCCCGCAAGGGTCAGTGACCGACAGAGTCCGAGGATGTACTGGGGGCAGCCCGCAAGTGTCAGTGACCGACACAGTCCGAGGATGTACTGGGGGCAGCCCGCAAGTGTCAGTGACCGACACAGTCCGAGGATGTTGGGGGCAGCCCGCAAGTGTCAGTGACCGACACAGTCCGAGGATGTACTGGGGGCAGCCCGCAAGTGTCAGTGACCGACACAGTCCGAGGATGTACTGGGGGCAGGCCGCAAGTGTCAGTGACCGACACAGTCCGAGGATGTACTGGGGGCAGCCCGCAAGTGTCAGTGACCGACACAGTCCGAGGATGTACTGGGGGCAGCCCGCAAGTGTCAGTGACCGACACAGTCCGAGGATGTACTGGGGGCAGGCCGCAAGTGTCAGTGACCGACACAGTCCGAGGATGTACTGGGGGCAGCCCGCAAGTGTCAGTGACCGACACAGTCCGAGGATGTACTGGGGGCAGCCCGCAAGTGTCAGTGACCGACACAGTCCGAGGATGTACTGGGGGCAGCCCGCACGTGTCAGTGACCGACACAGTCCGAGGATGTACTGGGGGCAGCCCGCAAGTGTCAGTGACCGACACAGTCCGAGGATGTACTGGGGGCAGCCCGCAAGTGTCAGTGACCGACACAGTCCGAGGATGTTGGGGGCAGCCCGCAAGTGTCAGTGACCGACACAGTCCGAGGATGTACTGGGGGCAGCCCGCAAGCGTCAGTGACCGACACAGTCCGAGGATGTACTGGGGGCAGCCGGCAAGCGTCAGTGACCGACACAGTCCGAGGATGTACTGGGGGCAGCCCGCAAGTGTCAGTGACCGACACAGTCCGAGGATGTACTGGGGGCAGCCCGCAAGTGTCAGTGACCGACACAGTCCGAGGATGTACTGGGGGCAGCCCGCAAGTGTCAGTGACCGACACAGTCCGAGGATGTACTGGGGGCAGCCGGCAAGCGTCAGTGACCGACACAGTCCGAGGATGTACTGGGGGCAGCCCGCAAGTGTCAGTGACCGACACAGTCCGAGGATGTACTGGGGGCAGCCCGCAAGTGTCAGTGACCGACACAGTCCGAGGATGTACTGGGGGCAGCCCGCAAGTGTCAGTGACCGACACAGTCCGAGGACGTACTGGGGGCAGCCCGCAAGTGTCAGTGACCGACACAGTCCGAGGATGTACTGGGGGCAGGCCGCAAGTGTCAGTGACCGACACAGTCCGAGGATGTTGGGGGCAGCCCGCAAGTGTCAGTGACCGACACAGTCCGAGGATGTACTGGGGGCAGCCCGCAAGTGTCAGTGACCGACACAGTCCGAGGATGTACTGGGGGCAGCCCGCAAGTGTCAGTGACCGACACAGTCCGAGGATGTACTGGGGGCAGCCCGCAAGTGTCAGTGACCGACACAGTCCGAGGATGTACTGGGGGCAGCCCGCAAGTGTCAGTGACCGACACAGTCCGAGGATGTACTGGGGGCAGCCCGCAAGTGTCAGTGACCGACACAGTCCGAGGATGTACTGGGGGCAGCCCGCAAGTGTCAGTGACCGACACAGTCCGAGGATGTACTGGGGGCAGCCCGCAAGTGTCAGTGACCGACACAGTCCGAGGATGTACTGGGGACAGCCCGCAAGTGTCAGTGACCGACACAGTCCGAGGATGTACTGGGGGCAGCCCGCAAGTGTCAGTG
Source organism: Hemitrygon akajei (assembly GCF_048418815.1). Classification (NCBI taxonomy): domain Eukaryota; kingdom Metazoa; phylum Chordata; class Chondrichthyes; order Myliobatiformes; family Dasyatidae; genus Hemitrygon; species Hemitrygon akajei. The sequence continues at coordinate 188,245,177 of NC_133125.1, read as the reverse complement.
ACCGACACAGTCCGAGGATGTACTGGGGGCAGCCCGCAAGTGTCAGTGACCGACACAGTCCGAGGATGTACTGGGGGCAGCCCACAAGCGTCAGTGACCGACACAGTCCGAGGATGTACTGGGGGCAGCCCGCAAGTGTCAGTGACCGACACAGTCCGAGGATGTACTGGGGGCAGCCCGCAAGTGTCAGTGACCGACACAGTTCGAGGATGTACTTGGGGCAAGTGTTGCCATGCTATGGAGCTCACATAGCATTGTCACATCTTACTGACCCTGACCTGTACGTGTGCGGACGCTGGGAGGAAACCGGAGCACTCGAAGGAAACCTTGTGGCCACACGAGACCGTATGAAGTCTGCACAGACAGTACCGGGATTTACACCATGATGGCTAGTGCTGTGAAGCGTTACGGTGGCTGTTATACGACCGTGCTACCAAGAGCATCTCATGTTTGTAAGCTGTGTTCCTGCTCTTTGGCACTCACCTTTACCAGAAAGTCATCCACAACTCCAGGAGTTGGTTCCACAGCAGGAGAAGATTGGGTAAGCAGGGGTGAACCTGGTACCGAGCAAAATCAGCCTTTGGACAGAGGTGGTCGATAATCAGGAAGTTGATGAATACTTACTTGGGTGTGGGGGTGGGGGGGGAGTGTGTGCGGAGTTGCTATTTTGTGGGGTTTCCTGCTGCAGATTGAGACATATTTACCATCCCAGCAAAGCAATGATGTGTGTAGAACTCCGAGATGAACCCACGACCCATCTCAGAGATACCCTCTGACCACAGTTTTAACTTTTATACTGCTTCTTGGCTGAACTGAGGACGTGAAAGGAAAAAGGCAGAAGTCTCACTGACTTTGTCAGCCAATCCAAGCAAGGCCCAGAGGACCACAATATTCAAATCCCACCTGCAGCTGATCTCACAAAGTAAAAGTTCAAATGAGTTCAAGTCACTTTCAGTGAGGGATGACCAGCAAAAATTCAAACTATTTTCCACACGGTCGGGCAGTAAAGTGTCAAACATTAAACCACACAAACCAGAGATAGAATGAGAGTACTTTGAGGAGACTATTCAGCCCATCAAGATTGTTCTGCCTGTTTATCAGATCAGGGTCAAACTGGATGCATCTTGGCTTGATACAGGAACTGTCCTGCCTGAGACTGCAGAGAGTTGTGGACACAGTTCAGCACATCACAGAGAGCATCCTCTGCTCCATGGACTCTGTCTACACTTCTCACTGTCTCAGTAATCAAAGACCCAGCATTCCCTGGACATTCTCTCTTCACCCGATTCCCCACGGGCAGGAGATATAGAAAGCCTGAAAGCATGTACCACCAGGCTCCAGAAGAGCATCAATCCTTATTCTGAATGTAGCTCCTTCTGAGCCTCCTGTAAGATGGTGCCAAGATTGGATGTAGCAGTCATCCCAGAGACAACAAAAGGTATTTTTGGTTTTTTTAACATCTCTTTTACAATACAAGGCAATACTGTGAATGAAGAACTTCAAGTATTAAAGGTCTACGCCATCGATGAGCTGCTCATTGATGAACGAGCTGGACTTGGTGTTACTGTCCGCTACAGAAAGGCACAGGAGTCGTTGTGTGAAGGTGGCATGCAATCTAACAATGAGCAGTTGGCTTAAACAGTTTTCTTGTGATCACAAGACCCTGTTAAACATTGGTAATGCAAAATACTGCAAAGTCATTTTCCTTGTTTATTGGGGAGACAGATGGCAGAGGAGCTGTGTGGCTCAGCTGTGGCGATGACTAGGCCTCAAGCCGCGGGTGTGCATGTTGCAGAAATCCAGGAGAGGAGACACCAGAGGCAATGTGGCGCAGTGTCCATGTTCGGTTGCAGGCTGCCCCTCCCATCAGTGCTGCCCTTCAGTGTTCGCTCGGTGGAAGACAAGCTGGTTTGTGTGTGTGCCTGTGTACATTTGTCTGCAGACTGTGGAGATCCGCTTGTGCTTGCCAATAGCACCGATGCACCATTATTTCTATAGATTCTGCAGAATGTATTGTGCTGTGGAACGTATTGGCTAGCTACATCGTGGTCTGGAATGGAAACACTAACGTCCAAGAATAGCAAATCCGACACTAAGTAGTGGCTATGTTCCAGACCATTGTGGCTGAAGCCCTCACACTACTGAGCACATACCGGGAGTGCTATCACATGGAAGAAGCATCCATCATCAAAGACCCCAACCACCCAGGGCATCCGATCTTCTCACCGCTGCCATCAGGACCCACATCATCAGGTTCAGGAACAGGTATTACCCATCAACCATCAGGCACTAAACCAGTGGGAATAACTTTACTCAAGTTCACTAAACTGTTCCCACAAGCGATGGACTCTCTTTCAAGGACTCTTTATCTCATGCGCTCAATATTTATTATTATTATTATTATTTTTATTTCCTTTTGTATTTGCAGGGTTTGCTGTCTTTTGTACACTGGCTGCTGTCTGTCCTGTTGGGTGTGGTCTTTCATTGATTCTATTACGTTTCCTGGATTTATTGACTAGTCTCAAGAGTGTACATGGTGACATATACATACTTTGAACTTTGCATTTACAAGACATGTCATTCAGGGCCTATGGGCTCTGTGTGTATGCGTGTGTGAATGTATGCTTAATGCTTTCTTATATGTGCTAAGATTGCTGTGAATGATGGTTAGTACCCTGTTTTGTACACTGGCCCAACCCCGGAGGAACTGTTTCATTTGGCTGTATTCATATGACCATATAACAATTACAGCACGGAAACAGGCCACCTCGGCCCTTCTAGTCCATGCCGAACTTTTACTTTCACTTAGTCCCACTGACCCGCACTCAACCCATAACTCTCCATTCCTTTCCTGTCCATATACCTATCCAATTTTACTTTAAATGACAATACTGAACCTGCCTCTACCACTTCTACTGGAAGCTCGTTCCACACAGCTACCACTCTCTAAGTAAAGAAGTTCCCCCTTGTGTTACCCCTAAACCTTTGCCCCTTAGCTCTCAACTCACGTCTTCTTGTTTGAATCTCCCCTACTCTCAACGGAAAAAGCCTATCCACGTCAACTCTATCTATCTGCCTCATAATTTTAAATACCTCTATCAAGTCCCCCCTCAATGTTCTACGCTCCAAAGAATAAAGACCTAACTTGTTCAACCTTTCTCTGTAACTTAGGTGCTGAAACCCAGGTAACATTTTAGTAAATCTCCTCTGTACTCTCTCTCTATTTTGTTCACATCTTTCCTATAATTCAGTGACCAGAACTGTACACAGTACTCCAAATTTGGCCTCACCAATGCCTTGTACAATTTTAACATTACATCCAAAAACTCAAAGCTCTGATTTATAAAGGCCATCATACCAAAAGCTTTCGTCACCACCCTATCCACATGAGATTCCACCTTCAGGGGACTATGCACCATTATTCCTAGATCACTCTGTTCTACTGCATTCTTCAATGCCCTACCATTTACTATGTATGTCCTATTTTGATTATTCCTACCAAAATGTAGCATCTCACATTTATCAGCATTAAACTCCATCTGCCATTGTTCAGCCCACTCTTCTAACTGGCCGAAATCTCTCTGCAAGCTTTGAAAACCTACTTCATTATAATTCATGGGCATTCATGTAGGGTTGAATGATAATTAAACCTGTCCTGATGAAGGGTCTCAGCGTGATCCGTTGACTGTTTATTTCCCTCCATAGATGCTGACTGACCAGCTGGGTCCCTCAGTCATCTCCAGACAGTGGTGTGAAACCGTGGTGAAATACCCGTTTATACACGTATTCAATTAGTTACTGGCATGAAACTGGGGATGTGGAGACACTATTGTGAAGAGCCAGACTCCATGTTATTTGGACATCCATCTGAAATGCATCATGTTCCATTGAATCCTATGGAAATAAGGAATGTAACACCCATAATGTGGGTCCCCCATTGATCGGCTCCTGCTGGACTGCCCAGTGGTGACACAGTTGTTGACTGATCCTGACAGACTTCCACCACACGGGATTGAGGCTCGTCTTAACTCCAAGGTAGAAGTAGTGTAATTTCTCCTTCCAACCTTGCTGATTGCCCCATACTCCTTGCTGCCAATATCCTCCAGCCTCCATTCAATTATCTGTCCAGCATCTCCCCCGATCACCTGGTCTATGGTTAGTAACAGTTGGTTAATCTTCCAGTCTCACCTGTCAGCTACCTGACATCCCTCACTGCACAAATGATCCTTTTGTTTCCCTTTTCCAATTACCTGACTCTCCCCAAAAAAATCACCAAATACCTCCATTTGCTGTAACACATTCCCATCTTTCCAGACATGCTCTCATTATCCCCCTGACAAACTCCCAAGGACCTGACTGATCCAGCTCTTCCAATCATATGAATGGACCTATCCCAACACCCTGAGTATTTCCCTGTTTGTCTCTCCAATCCCTGCACAACTCTCTCCCAAAAACCCCCACTTATACTAAGCCTACAGTGTGGCTCCCACATTGGCCTCATTAGTCACCTCAGTTCTGGGAGACTGCTGGAGAAGACGGTGTGTTTCCACGTGTAAGGACAGAGTTAATTGTGCTTTCTCCTTCAGCCATGCCAAAATAAAATGGAAGTTCAAAGGCAAAATGGTGTCAGGTTGGGATGTGGTAACGGCCTGTTTTCCCTCACATTGACCAAAGTCTTGTCTCTTTTGAATGCACATCCTGAAGGCGAAATACCGATGAAGAATGTTTTCCTCCTTACAGACAGGTTGTCTCCTTCTTCCGAAATTATGTGTCTGGGATGAAGGTCATAAGAGATAAAAGGGTTCAGCTGGAACCACCAAGGTATGGATAAATAGTGGGGTGATAATTATGTTATGCTATGATGGTACATTAAATGGTATAAAAAGGGTGCATTTCCTTTGTGCAATGGGAGGGTTTTGTCTGAGGCTACATCACCAGTTAGTGATGAGAGTGAGACAGAGAGACTGAGGGTGGGAGAGAGATAGTGAAAGGGAGAGAGAAGACAGGGAGAAAAGACACACGCGCGTACACAACCTTGAACACGTGTGCAACATCTGCTTTGTTGGTGAATGTATATGTGAATACCCTGAGCTGAATCAGAAAATAACACAGAACGAATCTTAAATATCATTTTCTTTATACCCTGTGTGACCAGCGGGTGGCGGAATTGCTCCAGTTATTCGCTCTCACTCTCTGCTTTCACCCAGTCGGGACGGAGTGTGTCAACAGATGCCAAGTGCACACTCGCCGCTCCCCACTGTCCAGCAGGGGTTGTGGGGAATCACTCTGGTACACGCCCCCGTCTCCTTACCAGGGAGGGAGCATCACTGTGAGGGGATTACAAGGTCCGGGAACACGGTTAACCATATAACAATTACAGCACGGAAACAGGCCATCTCGGCCCTTCCAGTCCGTGCCGAACGCTTACTCTCACCTAGTCCTACCGACCCGCACTCAGCCCATAACCCTCCACTCCTTTCCTGTCCATATACCTATCCAATTTTACTTTAAATGACAATACCGAACCTGCCTCTACCACTTCTACTGGAAGCTCGTTCTACACAGCTACCACTCTCTGAATAAAGAAATTCCCCCTCATGTTACCCTTAAACTTTTGCCCCCAACTCTCAACTTATGTCCTCTTGTTTGAATCTCCCCTACTCTCAATGGAAAAAGCTTATCCACGTCAACTCTATCTATCCCTCTCATAATTTTTATACCTCTATCAAGTCCCCCCTCAACCTTCTACGCTCCAAAGAATAAAGACTTAACTTGTTCAGCCTTTCCCTGTAACTTAGGTGCTGGAACCCAGGTAACATTCTAGTAAATCTCTTCTGTACTCTCTCTATTTTGTTGATATCTTTCCTATAATTCAGTGACCAGGACTGTACACAATACTCCAAATTTGGGCTTACCAATGCCTTGTACAATTTTAACATTACATCCCAACTCCTATACTCAATGCTCTGATTTATAAAGGCCAAAAGCTTTCTTCACCACCCTATCCACATGAGATTCCACCTTCAGGGAACTATGCACCATTATTCCGAGATCACTCATCATTATCATTCAGTTCTATAGAGCAACATAACAGTACACAGAATAACATCAAAACCAAACATACATGGCTATATTTTAAAACAAAAGCAAAATTCCTATTGCCCTTTTACCTGATATTTTGCTGCCATTTTGTTGCTCCGACATTAAAGATCAATGTGCAAATGGAATTGCATCAATATCAAAGTGGGTTGAAAGTACTCCTTCCTAAAAAAAAATTAAACTAGCTCCTATGGAGGGTTTGGGATGCTTGCCTCCAAACTGCTAGACGCATTGAAATGTTTTACAACAGCAGAATTTGAACTCCCCTGCCTATGCTCCAAATCTGTACAGAAACCTTATTGCCCACAAGGATAGGCAAATACAACAGCAAGAACGTAAAACAGCTTTAACACAAGGACAGTATAAGTGACACCACGACAGGGTCCTCTATCCCTTACAAACACACTGGGGCAGGAAAGGTGTAAAAAGGGACCAGCTGTCAGAGGGCAAAGAGGGCAGTCATTTTTATCAAGGAGAGGGCCCTCAAAGAGGGCTAAATCTTATCTACAACAACAGCCAAATCATAGGAGATGAGGGTTGATGTGGGGAGGAAACTGAAGTGGTGCAAACCGCATTTCAACCAAACATCTTATTGTGGTCCACCGAAGACAAGAAAATCATCCTGGTGGAGCTCGCAGTACCAAGGGAGGAAGGGTGCAAGGAAGGCCCGGAATTAGCAGTCCTTACTCCAGGAGCGCAGGGACAAAGGACGGCAGACGTGGCTATTCCCCGTGGAGATCAGCTGTCGAGAGTTCCCGAAAAGGTCGGCATGGAGGTTGCTGTCTGCACCGGGCCTCGAGTGAAAAGAGAAGGAACAAAGCCGCTCACAGGATGGGGGAGGAAGCAGGAAGAGCCTCTTGCTGGATATGGAGCAGGCGAGAGGAGTTAAGCTGGAAGTCGGGAGCAGTTGGGCAGTAACTTGGCCACCACTGCTGAATTGCCAACTGGAGAGTGCAGTGGTTAACAGTTGAAACACTATGAAGGTTGGTCATCACCTAACGACATCTGCCCCTGGAGTACGATCCAAGACCTCTTCAACTTTATATTAAATATTCTATCAATTTGACAAGGTGATGATTACTATGCAACCCTAGCTGCTCATGGTACATTATGAGTTTACTATGCTATGTGGAAGTACAATCAAAATTGGATGTGGGTGGCAAATTCATCACATTTCACTGAAATAAACCAATCTGAAAGGGTTCATAGTCATTTTCTGGTACTAAACAGCATAGGATTAGACTTGCTCTTAATACCATTAGAACAGGATCTTTACCTAGATACAGTGGGACACATTGGGACAAGTACATTTTGGCCCAATTAAGCAGTTGACCCAATTAGCCAAATTCATGGAAATAGTCAATAAGATGTTAAAAAAACCAAAATGAGTAACAAATTACGCATTTAAACAGAATACAGAACAAATGTAAATATTAGTAGTACTACTACAGTACTATAAAACTGTACAAGTTTGTAATAGTTATCGACAGAGGAATTCACCCAGGTATGTAACGAACAAGATCAGTGCAAACACCTAGAGCTACCAACAATTGCATCGTCAAGATCTTAATTTTCATTGTAAAGATCAAGATGATTGCCGACACCTTCATCATAGTTCCTAACCTGCTGAAATCATTTCATTTTCACTCTAGCCGTTACTGGCACTTTCATGCCTGAATGCTTGAAACCACAGTGAGCCACACAATTGTCTTACTACCTCTTTCTTGCCAATTACTAGTAAGAAAAATTACTGCTTTTGAACAAACACATGCAATTGATATCATTTAAAAACTGTTCCCTCTAAGCACGATATAGTGTCTAATGGCCACTCGGGTATGTGTGACTGAGGCTCTTTAGAACCTATTCAGCAACAGTCTCCTGAACCGATAAAGCTGCAGTCTCGCAAATAAACAAAGGGAATCCTGGCTATTTTCTCAATTAGTTTTTGTCCTTGAAGAGTTGCTTCAAATAAATGGCCATCATGATTAACCAATGACCTAATTAAACAGAATCCACTGTATTTATAATTTACTTTATTCTTATTTTAGGAAATAGTCCTACTATGGTTGTTTCAGCAGCTGTCGAGGAAACAGTCAACAACAACTGACACAGACATGATAGACAGTCAATCTCTTTACGTTCCTGAATGTCAAATTAATGAAATTACATTTACCTGTAAATGATCCATACCCTCCATTCCCTGCCTGTTCATTTCCCTGTTTAAATGCCTGTTTGAACTCTAGAATTTCAGAGTTGTAAACTTTGATAATAAAATGATCCTTTGAACCTCTTAAACATCATGATTGTGTCTGTTTCCACCACTCCCTATCCCGGCCGTCATTCCAGGAACAAACCACTCATTGTGTCAGGAAACATTCCTTCAACATCCCGATTCCACTTTGAAACTTTACCCTTCACGTGGTGTCCTCAGAGAGATGACACTGACTGGGCCGGTCTCAGAATTAGAAGAACAGTACACATGGGCAGAATGGCCTGTTCCTGTGCTGTACTGTTCCATGTTCAGTGTTCAAAATATCACAGACAGGGACACAGCAATTTCCTCCCTGGATTCCCACCATGTCAGACAGGACACTGGGTCAGACCCCCAGGTTTATTCAGCTTTATGTGTTTAAGCTGGCCAGCCTCCTTTGTAATGTCAGCATGTTTCAGGACATTATTATTCCCCTCCCTGAATTCCCCAGCTTCCATCACCTTCTCCACAGTAAATACAGATGAGAAGAATTTATTTCACGAGATGTCAGGGGTAAGTATTTTACACAGAGAGCGGTGAGTGCATGGAATGGTGGAGGCGGAAACAATAGGGTATTTTAAGAGACTCCTGGATGGATACATGCAGCTCAGAAAAATAGAGGGCTATGGGGAAGCCTAGGTAGTTTTAAGGTAAGGACATGTTCAGCACAGCTTTGTGGGCCGAAGGGCCTGGACCGTACTGTAGACTTTCTACAGAATCTTTTGTAGAATCTCCTGTATCTTATCTGCTGTAGCTATCTCGCACCTCCGTTTGGTCTCCTGATTTTCCCCTCTTCATCCCTTCTACTCCTCGAGGGATTCACCTGATCCCAGCTGCTTTCACCTGACACACAACTCCATCCCGACCAGAGCCTCAATAACCTTCATCAGCCAGGGTTCCCTCATCCCTCCAGTCTCGCGATTCACTCTAACAAGGACAGGCTGATCCTGAACCCTTCCAAACTCAGTTTCAGAGCCGCTCACTTGCCAGATGTCTGTTTACTTGGGAACATCCTCCTGTTCTAAACCTCCATTCATTCCCCGACCCCTTCTATGCCCCCTCAGTTCAGTCTGTTCACTGCTCTGAACATCAGAAATAGCAGCGAGGAGGCCATTCAGCCCCTCACACCTGCTCTCCCATTGAATAAGATCAAAACCACCTCACTGTGCTCCAGATGCAAAGGACATGACAGAAGTGGGGGTCAGAGAGGAGGGGGAGTTGTGATGTTGATTAGGGAGAACATCACCACAGCACTTAGAGAGATCCTTGTGGGGAACGGCCAGTGAGAGTTTATTGATAGGAGTCAGAAATATGGAGATGGTCACTTTGCTGGGATTGTACTATAGGATCCCAAATGTCAGTAAGAATCAGTAGGGAGAATGCAGATAACTGTGTCATGGTTCCATCTGGTAATTCCCCACCTTGCTGTTACCTCAGTAATTGGGCCTCAATCCCCTCGTCTAATTTCCAATCATTCCCAGTTCCACTAATTACACACCTTACTCAATCAGGCTCGTAAAGTAAGACCTGCCCTTGACAAAGCCATGACTATCCCTAATCAGATTGTGTCTCTCCAAGTGTTCATAAATCCTGCCTCTCAGGATGTTCTCCCACAACCTTCCCACCATTGAAGTCAGATTCACATGGGACTCCCCAGCACCCAGAAAACCTTCAAAAGGCAATGCCTCAAAAAGGTGGCATCCATCATTCAGGGCCCCCAGCATCGATGGCATGCCCTCTTCTTATTGTTAGCATCAAGGAGAAGGTACGGAGACTGAAGGTACGCAGTCGACATTTCACGAGCAACTTCTTCCCCTCCACCATCAGATTTCTGAGTGGATGATGAACCCATGTACACTTCCTCAGTGTCATTCCCTCCCTCCCTTTTGGCACAATTTATTTGATTTTTTTATAGAAACTTCTTACAGTAATGTACATGTTTTATTACTGTGTATTGTAAGGTACTGATGCTGCAAGATGACAGATTTCACAACATGTGCCAGTGATATTAAACCAGATTCTGATTCTGATTCACAGGAACAGGCTGTCTGGACGAGGTCCCAGGTGAGCTGCCCAACTCGATACTAAATTAGTTTGTGGTAGGACGCTGAGGGTGGTAGTGGAGGGTAGTTTTGCTGATTGGAGGCCTGTGACCAGTGCTGAGCCGTGGGTTCAGTGCTGTGTCCATCGTTGTTTGTGATTTCTATTAATGTTTGGATGACAATGTAGGTGGCATTGTTAGTCAGTGTGCAAGAGAATATTTGACAGGGAACTGAAGGGCAACACTCTCACACAAAGACAGTGGGTGTGTATCGAACGAGCTGTCAGAGGAGGAAGTAGTGGCAGGTACAATGACAACATTTAATAGATATATCGACAGTACATGGATAGGAAAGGTTTAGAGCAGGGGTTCACAACCATTTTAATGCCACAGACCTCAGGTTGGGAACCCCTGGTTTCCAGGGATCAGGCCAAATACAGACCAATGGACAGAACAGCATCTTGGTTAGTTTGAAGAAGTCGGGCCGGAGGACCTGTTCCCATGCTGTACATCTCAAACACAAACAAACAGAATCAATCTGTCACTCTCCATCAGTCACTTGGGAAACTGGGACATCATGGTCTCCCGATTGTGATGGATTGTGTTCTGTGTGCAGGGCACGGTCTGGACCCAAGCATAGAAATTAAAATATTGCAACACCAGCTGGTATAAATAATGGGATAGGAGTGTGTTTTATTTGTACACAGTCTGAATTTTCAACTGAATTAACACCAACGATGATTAACATTTCAAAAGAAAATCAGGCAATAATCAGCCGCATACACAAAATGCTGGTGGAACGCAGCAGGAAGAAGCACTGTCGATGTTTCAGGCCGAGACCCTTTGTCAGGACTAACTGAAAGGAAAGATAGTAAGAGATTTGAAAGTAGTGGGGGGAGGGGGAAATCTGAAATGATAGGAGAAGACAGGAGGGGGTGGGATGAAGCTAAGAGCTGGAAAGGTGATCGGCAAAAGGGATACAGAGCTGGAGAAGGGAAAGGATCATGGGACGGGAGGCCTAGGGAGAAAGAAAGGAGGGGAGAACCAGAGGGAGATGGAGAACAGGCAAAATGAAGGGCAGAGAGAGAACAAAAAGGGGAGGGGGGAAAATAAACAAATCAGGGATGGGGTAAGGAGGGGAGGAGGGGCATTAACAGAAGTTAGAGAAGTCAATGTTCATGCCATCGGGTCGGAGGCAATACAGACGGAATAAAAGGTGTTGTTCCTCCAACCTGAGTGTGGCTTCATTTTGACAGTAGAGGAGGCCATGGATAGACATATCAGAATGGGAATAGGACGTGGAATTAAAATGTGTGGCCACTGGGAGATCCTGCTTTCTCTGGCGGACAGAGTGTAGGTGTTCAGCGAAACGGTCTCCCAGTCTGCGTCGGGTCTCACCAATATATAAAAGGCCACACCGGGAGCACCGGACGCAGTATACCACACCAGCCGACTCACAGGTGAAGTGTCGCCTCACCTGGAGGGACTGTCTGGGGCCATAAATGGTGGTGAGGGGGGAAATGTAAGGGCAGGTGTAGCAACTCTTACTATCTTTTCTTTCAGTTAGTCCTGACGAAGGGTCTCGGCCTGAAACGTCGACAGTGCTTCTCCCTATAGATGCTGCCTGGCCTGATGTGTTCCACCAGCATTTTGTGTGTGTTGCTTGAATTTCCAGCATCTGCAGATTTCCTCGCATTTGCTTAATAATCAGCCTGTTAACTTTAAAACAGTTGAGTTTATTCGAAGGGAAATCATTTTGTATGTGGGAGTCCCAATGAGACCACACATGGAACACCCCAGATTCGTTCACATCTGGGTGAATGAATGTAATTCATGCCTTCAGACTGAGCTTTCAAACTGAAACACAGAGAAAGAATTGGGAGGGTTGAGAGACTGTGGGTATTTATCGCAAGTGGAATTGATAGATACCTTACTGAAATTATATTCAGCCAGTAATGAATCACATAATTGTATCTTTGTGTGTTTTTCATGAAGAATGAAGGTGACATGAGGAGTAAACTGTGAATGACACTGAAACTGGTGACGTGGTGGATAGTGAAGATTGTCTAAAGTTACAACAGGACCTCAATCAACTGGGAATGTGGGCAAAGGAATGGCTAAAGGAATTCAACACAGAAATGTGAAAAGTGACACATTTTAAGGAGTTAAAACCTGGACAGAATGTACACAGTGGATGTCAGGGCCCTGGGGTGTGTTGTAGAATAGAAATACCCAGGGGAACAAGTACACAGTTCCTGAGGGTAGAGACACAGGTAGACAGTGTAGTGAAGGAGGGGTCTGGTACGCTGGCCTTCATCGATCGGGGATTAAGTACATGAGCTGGTTTGTCGTGTTACAGCTGTACAAGACATTGGGGAGACCACACTCAGAGTACTGGGTGCAGTTCTGGTCGCCGAGCTGTAGAAAGGATGACATTCAGCTGGAATGTGTGCAGACAAGATTCACAGGAATGTTACCGGGGATCAAGGGCTTCAGGAGAATCTGGATCGACCTGGACTGTTTTCCTGAAGCAAAGGAGACTGAGGGTTGACATTATTGTGATTTATGAAATCCTGCAGGGCAGTGATGAGGTCGATGGTCACAGTCTTTCCTCAGGGGAGGGGAGTCTAAAACTAAAGGATATAGATATAAGCTCAGAGGGTAAAGATTAGCAGGGGACCTGAGTGGCAAATTTTCCACACAGTCGGTGGTCGGTAAATGGGATGAGCTGCCGGAGGAAATGGTAGAGGTCGATAGAACTGAAACATTTTTAAGACATTTGGACAACTTCTTGATTGAAAAGGTTTAGAGGAATGCTGGCCAAATGCCGTCAAATGGGACGTGCTGAGGAAGCCACCTTGGTTGTCAGGGACATGTTACGTCGAAGGGCCGGTGTGTGTACTGTCACCTCCATTAGTCTCATTAGGAAGAGTGGGACCTCACATCAGAGCAGGGCTGTACAGGGGGGAAGTCAGGAAGTTTTCCTGCATCCGTGTTTGAGTAATCCCAGTGTATCCGACACCTCACAATCTTCTGCTGCATCAAGATGCCCCATTTCAGTGTCAAAGATATTTGCCTGACAATTTAAATAAATGATATTTAATCACCATGTCACCCTCCTGCTTTACATCTCTATTTATTCCCCGAACCCTTCTATCCTCCCTCAGGTCAGTCTGTACACTGCTCTGAAGAACATCAGAAACCATTAAATGCGTCAAAGGGCATCGGGAGAAGGCAGGGTATGGAGATGGCTGGAAGAATCAGAGCAGCTCATGATTGATTGGCAGAACACTCAATGTGCTTCTATATCTTATGGTCTTAAACTGAATATCTGATTCCATGTAGAGACCCCGGTTCTGTTTGTCTCGTAAATTAGAGGAACGGCTCCTCATGTTCCACCAGGGTGGCCGGCAACCTGACGGCATCAACATCGATTTCTCAAACTTCTGGTAGTCGCTCCCTCTGTCACTTATCCTGTTTAATCGTCTCTCTCCTCCAGATCCACCAGCGCCATCACCCTATCTTTTCCCCCTCCTACCCTAACCTCTCTCTCTCTGCCCATCACCCACACACTCCTCCCCATCCTCTCCATTTACCCATCACTCACACACTGCTCCCCCACCCTCTCCATCTTCCCATCACCCACACACTCCTCCCCACCATCTCCAACTGCCCATCACCCACACACTCATCCCCACCCTCTCCATCTTCCCATCACCCACACACTCCTCCCCACCATCTCCAACTGCCCATCACCCACACACTCCTCCCCACCCTCTCCATCTGCCCATCACCCACACACTCCTCCCCACCTCTCCATCTGCCTATCACCCACACACTCCTCCCCACCCTCTCCATCTGCCCATCACCCACACACTCATCCCCACCCTCTCCATCTGCCTATCACCCACACACTCCTCCCCACCCTCTCCATCTGCCCATCACTCACACACTCCTCCCCAACCCACTCCATCTTCCCATCACCCACACACTCGTCCCGACCCTCTCCATCTGCCCATCACCCACACACTCATCCCCACCATCTCAATCTGCCTATCACCCACACACTCCTCCCCACCTCTCCATCTGCCCATCACCCACACACTCCTCCACACTCTCTCCATCTGCCCATCACCCACACACTCCTCCCCACCCTCTCCATCTGCCCATCGCCCACACTCCTCCCCACCCTCTCCATCTGACCATCACCCACACACTCCTCCCCACCTCTCCATCTGCCCATCACCCACACACTCCTCCCCACCCTCTCCATCTGCCCATCACCCACACACTCCTCCCCATCTCTCCATCTGCCGTTCACCCACACACTCCTCCCCACCCTCTCCATCTGCCCATCACCCACACACTCCTACCCACTCTCTGCATCTGCCGTTCACCCACACACTCCTCCCCACCCTCTCCATCTGCCCATCACCCACACACTCATCCCCACCCTCTCCATCTGCCCATCACTCACACACTCCTCCCCAACCCTCTCCATCTTCCCATCACCCACACACTCCTCCCGACCCTCTCCATCTTCCCATCACCCACACACTCGTCCCGACTCTCTCCATCTGCCCATCACCCACACACTCATCCCCACCATCTCAATCTGCCTATCACCCACACACTCCTCCCCACCTCTCCATCTGCCCATCACCCACACACTCCTCCACACTCTCTCCATCTGCCCATCACCCACACACTCCTCCCCACCCTCTCCATCTGCCCATCACCCACACACTCCTCCCCACCCTCTCCATCTGACCATCACCCACACACTCCGCCCCACCTCTCCATCTGCCGTTCACCCACACACTCCTCCCCACCCTCTCCATCTGCCCATCACCCACACACTCCTACCCACTCTCTGCATCTGCCGTTCACCCACACACTCCTCCCCACCCTCTCAATCTGCCCATCACCCACACACTCCTCACCACTCTCTCCATCTGCCCATCCCCCACACACTCCTCCCCACCCTCTCCATCTGCCTATCACCCACACACTCCTCCCACCCTCTCCATCTGTCCATCACCCACACACTCCTCCCCATACTCTCCATCTGCCTATCACCCACACACTCCTCCCCACACTCTCCATCTGTCCGTCACCCACACACTCATCCCCACCCTCTCCATCTGCCTATCACCCACACACTCCTCCCCACCCTCTCCATCTGCCCATCCCCCACACACTCCTCCCCACCTCTCCATCTGCCCATCACCCACACACTCCTCCCCACCCTCTCCATCTGCCCGTCACCCACACACTCCTCCCCACCTCTCCATCTACCAGTCACCCACAAACTCCTCCCCACCCTCTCCATCAGCCCGTCACCCACACACTCCTCCCCACCCTCTCCATCTGCCCGTCACCCACACACTCCTCCCCACCCTCTCCATCTGCCCGTCACCCTCACACTCCTCCCCACCCTCTCCATCAGCCCATCACCGACACACTCCTCCCCACCTCTCCATCTGCCCATCACCCACACACTCCTCCCCACCCTCTCCATCTGCCCATCACCCACACACTCCTCCCCACCCTCTCCATCTGCCCATCACCCACACACTCCTTCCCACCCTCTCCATCTTCCCATCACCCACACACTCCTCCCCCACCCTCTCAATCTGCCCGTCACCCACACACTCGTCCCCAACTCTCCATCTGCCCATCACCCACACACCCCTACCCAACCTCTCCAACTGCCCATCACCCACACACTCCTCCCCACCCTCTCCATCACCCACACACTCCTCCCACCCTCTCCATCTGCCCATCAACCACACACTCCTCCCCACCTCTCCATCTGCCCATCAAACACACTCTCCTCACCCACCCTCTCCATCTGCCCGTCCCCCACACACTCCTCCCCCAACATCTCCACCTGCCCGTCACTCACACACTCCTCCCCCACCCTCTCCATCTGCCTATCACCCACACACACCTCCCCACCCTCTCCATCTGCCCATCACCGACACACTCCTCCCCACCCTCTCCATCTGTCCATCACACACACACTCCTCCCCACCCTCTCATTCTGCCCATCACTCACACACTCTTCCCCACCCTCTCCATCTGCCCATCACACACACACCCCTCCCCACCCTCTCCACCTGTCCATCACCCACACACTCCTCCCCACCCTCTCCATCTGCCCATCAACACACACTCCTCCCCACCCTCTCCACCTGCCCATCACCCACACACTCCTCCCCACCTCTCCATCTGCCCATCACCCACACACTCCTCCCCACCCTCTCCAGCTGCCCATCATCCACACACTCCCCACCCCTCCATCTGCCATCACCCACACACTCCTCCCCACCCTCCCCATCTGCACATCACCCATACACTCCTCCCCACGCTCTCCATCTGCCCATCACCCACACACTCCTGCCCAGCCTCTCCATCTGCCCATCACCCACACACTCCTCACCACCCTCTCCATCTGCCCATCACCCACACACTCCCCCCCACCCTCTTCATCTGCCCATCACCCACACACTCCACTCCACCCTCTCCATCTGCCCATCACCCACACACTCCACCCCACCCTCTCCATCTGCCCATCACCCACACACTCCTCCCCACCTCCCCATCAGCCTGTCACCCACACACTCCTCCCCACCTCTCCATTTGCCCATCAAACACACTCTCATCACCCACCCTCTCCATCTGCCCATCACCCACACACTACTTCCCACCCTCTCCATCTGTCCATCACCACACACTACTCCCCACCCTCTGCATCTGCCATCACCCACACACTCCACCCACCCTCTCCATCTGCCCATCACCCACACACTCCTCCCCCACCCACTCCATCTGCCCATCACCCACACACTCCTCCCCCACCATCTCCATCTGCCTATCACCAACACACTCCTCCCCACCCTCTCCATCTGCCCATCACCCACACACTCCTCCCCACCCTCTCCATCTGCCCATCACCCACACACTCCTCCCCACCCCTCAATCTGCCCAACACCCACACACTCATCCCCACACTCTCCATCTGCTCATCACCCACACACTCCTCCACACCCTCTCCATCTCCCATCACCCACACACTCCTCCCCAACCTCTCATCTGCCCATCACCCACACACTCCTCCCCACCCCTCCATCTGCCCATCACCCACACACTCCTCCCAACCACTCCATCTGCCCATCAACCACACTCCTCCCCACCTTCACCATCCGCCCATCACCACACACTACTCCCCACCCTCTCCACATGCCCATCACCCACACACTCCTCCCCCACCCTCTCCATCTGCCCATAACCCACACATTCCTCCCCCACCATCTCCATCTGCCTATCACCAACACACTCCTCCCCCACCACTCCATCTGCCCATCACCCACACACTCCTCCCCAACCCCCTCCATCTGCCCATCACCAACACACTCCTCCCCACCCTCTCCATCTGCCCATCACCCACACACTCATCCCCACACTCTCCATCTACCCATCACCCACACACTCCTCCCCACCCTCTCCATCTGCCCATCACCCACACACTCCTCCCCACCCTCTCCATCTGCCCATCACCCACACACTCCTACCCACTCTCTCCATCTACCCATCACCCACACACTCCTCCCCACCCTCTCCATCTGCCCATCACCCACACACTCCTCCCCACCCTCTCCATCTGCCCATCACCTACACGCTCCTCCCCACCCTCTCAGCTGCCCATCACCCACACACTCCTCCCCACCCTCTCCATCTGCCCATCACCCACACACTCCTCCCCACCCTCTCCATCTGCCCATACGCACACACTCCTCCCCACCCTCTCCATCTGCCCATCACCTACACGCTCCTCCCCACCCTCTCAGCTGCCCATCACCCACACACTCCTCCCCACCCTCTCCATCTGCCCATCACCCACACACTCCTCCCCACCCTCTCCATCACCCACACACTCCTCCCCACCCTCTCCATCTACCCATCACCTACACGCTCCTCCCCACCCTCTCATCTGCCCATCACCCACAAACTCCTCCCCACCCTCTCCATCTGCCCATCACCCACACACTCCTCCCCCACGCTCTCCATCAGCCCATCACCCACACACTCCTCCACACCCTCTCCATCTGCCCGTCACCCCCACACTCCTCACCACCCTCTCCATCTGCCCATCAACCACACTCCTCCCCACCTTCACCATCCGCCCATCACCACACACTCCTCCACACCCTCTCCATCTGCCCGTCACCCACACACTCCTCCCCAACTCTCCATCTGCCTATCACCCACACACTCCGCCCCCACCTCTCCATCTGCCCATCACCCACACACTCCTCCCCACCTCCCCATCAGCCTGTCACCCACACACTCCTCCCAACCCCTCCATCTGCCCATCACCCACACACTCTTCCCCACCTTCACCATCCGCCCATCACCACACACTCCTCCACACCCTCTCCATCTGCCCGTCACCCACACACTCCTCCCACCCTCTCCATCTGCCCATCACCCACACACTCCTCCACACCCTCTCCATCTGCCCGTCACCCACACACTCCTCCCCCACCCTCTCCATCTGCCCATAACCCACACATTCCTCCCCCACCACTCCATCTGCCCATCACCCACACACTCCTCCCCAACCCACTCCATCTGCCCATCACCCACACACTCCTCCCCACCCTCTCCATCTGCCCATCACCCACACACTCATCCCCACACTCTCCATCTACCCATCACCCACACACTCCTCCCCACCCTCTCCATCTGCCCATCACCCACACACTCCTACCCACTCTCTCCATCTACCCATCACCCACACACTCCTCCCCACCCTCTCCATCTGCCCATCACCCACACACTCCTCCCCACCCTCTCCATCTGCCCATCACCTACACGCTCCTCCCCACCCTCTCATCTGCCCATCACCCACAAACTCCTCCCCACCTCCCCATCAGCCTGTCACCCACACACTCCTCCCAACCCCTCCATCTGCCCATCACCCACACACTCTTCCCCACCTTCACCATCCGCCCATCACCACACACTCCTCCACACCCTCTCCATCTGCGCGTCACCCACACACTCCTCCCACCCTCTCCATCTGCCCATCACCCACATACTCCGCCCCCACCTCTCCATCTGCCCATCACCCGCACTCTCCTCCCCACCCTCTCCATCTGTCCATCACCACACACTACTCCCCACCCTCTCCATCTGCCATCACCCACACACTCCACCCACCCTCTCCATCTGCCCATCACCCACACACTCCTCCCCCACCCACTCCATCTGCCCATCACCCACACACTCCTCCCCCACCATCTCCATCTGCCTATCACCAACACACTCCTCCCCACCCTCTCCATCTGCCCATCACCCACACACTCCTCCCCACCCTCTCCATCTGCCCATCACCCACACACTCCTCCCCACCCCTCAATCTGCCCATCACCCACACACTCATCCCCACACTCTCCATCTGCTCATCACCCACACACTCCTCCACACCCTCTCAATCTACCCATCACGTACACGCTCCTCCCCAACCTCTCATCTGCCCATCACCCACACACTCCTCCCCACCCCTCCATCTGCCCATCACCCACACACTCCTCCCAACCCCTCCATCTGCCCATCAACCACACTCCTCCCCACCTTCACCATCCGCCCATCACCACACACTACTCCCCACCCTCTCCACATGCCCATCACCCACACACTCCTCCCCCACCCTCTCCATCTGCCCATAACCCACACACTCCTCCCCCACCATCTCCATCTGCCTATCACCAACACACTCCTCCCCCACCACTCCATCTGCCCATCACCCACACACTCCTCCCCAACCCCCTCCATCTGCCCATCACCCACACACTCCTCCCCACCCTCTCCATCTGCCCATCACCCACACACTCATCCCCACACTCTCCATCTACCCATCACCCACACACTCCTCCCCACCCTCTCCATCTGCCCATCACCCACACACTCCTCCCCACCCCTCAATCTGCCCATCACCCACACACTCCTCCCCACTCTCTCCATCTGCCCATCACCCACACACTCCTCCCCACCCTCTCCATCTGCCCATCACCCACACACTCCTCCCACCCTCTCCATCTACCCATCACCTACATGCTCCTCCCCACCCTCTCATCTGCCCATCACCCACACACTCCTCCCCACCCTCTCCATCTGCCCATCACCCACACACTCCTCCCCACCCTCTCCATCTGCCCATCACCCACACACTCCTCCCACCCTCTCCATCTACCCATCACCTACACGCTCCTCCCCACCCTCTCATCTGCCCATCACCCACAAACTCCTCCCCACCCTCTCCATCTGCCCATCACCCACACACTCCTCCCCCACGCTCTCCATCAGCCCATCACCGACACACTCCTCCACACCCTCTCCATCTGCCCGTCACCCCCACACTCCTCACCACCCTCTCCATCTGCCCATCAACCACACTCCTCCCCACCTTCACCATCCGCCCATCACCACACACTCCTCCACACCCTCTCCATCTGCCCGTCACCCACACACTCCTCCCCAACTCTCCATCTGCCTATCACCCACACACTCCGCCCCCACCTCTCCATCTGCCCATCACCCACACACTCCTCCCCACCTCCCCATCAGCCTGTCACCCACACACTCCTCCCCACCCTCTCCATCTGCCCATCACCCACACACTCCTCCCCACCCCTCAATCTGCCCAACACCCACACACTCATCCCCACACTCTCCATCTGCTCATCACCCACACACTCCTCCACACCCTCTCAATCTACCCATCACCTACACGCTCCTCCCCAACCTCTCATCTGCCCATCACCCACACACTCCTCCCCACCCCTCCATCTGCCCATCACCCACACACTCCTCCCAACCACTCCATCTGCCCATCAACCACACTCCTCCCCACCTTCACCATCCGCCCATCACCACACACTACTCCCCACCCTCTCCACATGCCCATCACCCACACACTCCTCCCCCACCCTCTCCATCTGCCCATAACCCACACATTCCTCCCCCACCATCTCCATCTGCCTATCACCAACACACTCCTCCCCCACCACTCCATCTGCCCATCACCCACACACTCCTCCCCAACCCCCTCCATCTGCCCATCACCAACACACTCCTCCCCACCCTCTCCATCTGCCCATCACCCACACACTCATCCCCACACTCTCCATCTACCCATCACCCACACACTCCTCCCCACCCTCTCCATCTGCCCATCACCCACACACTCCTCCCCACCCTCTCCATCTGCCCATCACCCACACACTCCTACCCACTCTCTCCATCTACCCATCACCCACACACTCCTCCCCACCCTCTCCATCTGCCCATCACCCACACACTCCTCCCCACCCTCTCCATCTGCCCATCACCTACACGCTCCTCCCCACCCTCTCAGCTGCCCATCACCCACACACTCCTCCCCACCCTCTCCATCTGCCCATCACCCACACACTCCTCCCACCCTCTCCATCTACCCATCACCTACACGCTCCTCCCCACCCTCTCATCTGCCCATCACCCACAAACTCCTCCCCACCCTCTCCATCTGCCCATCACCCACACACTCCTCCCCCACGCTCTCCATCAGCCCATCACCCACACACTCCTCCACACCCTCTCCATCTGCCCGTCACCCCCACACTCCTCACCACCCTCTCCATCTGCCCATCAACCACACTCCTCCCCACCTTCACCATCCGCCCATCACCACACACTCCTCCACACCCTCTCCATCTGCCCGTCACCCACACACTCCTCCCCAACTCTCCATCTGCCTATCACCCACACACTCCGCCCCCACCTCTCCATCTGCCCATCACCCACACACTCCTCCCCACCTCCCCATCAGCCTGTCACCCACACACTCCTCCCAACCCCTCCATCTGCCCATCACCCACACACTCTTCCCCACCTTCACCATCCGCCCATCACCACACACTCGTCCACACCCTCTCCATCTGCCCGTCACCCACACACTCCTCCCACCCTCTCCATCTGCCCATCACCCACACACTCCTCCACACCCTCTCCATCTGCCCGTCACCCACACACTCCTCCCCCACCCTCTCCATCTGCCCATAACCCACACATTCCTCCCCCACCATCTCCATCTGCCTATCACCAACACACTCCTCCCCCACCACTCCATCTGCCCATCACCCACACACTCCTCCCCAACCCCCTCCATCTGCCCATCACCCACACACTCCTCCCCACCCTCTCCATCTGCCCATCACCCACACACTCATCCCCACACTCTCCATCTACCCATCACCCACACACTCCTCCCCACCCTCTCCATCTGCCCATCACCCACACACTCCTCCCCACCCTCTCCATCTGCCCATCACCCACACACTCCTACCCACTCTCTCCATCTACCCATCACCCACACACTCCTCCCCACCCTCTCCATCTGCCCATCACCCACACACTCCTCCCCACCCTCTCCATCTGCCCATCACCTACACGCTCCTCCCCACCCTCTCATCTGCCCATCACCCACAAACTCCTCCCCACCTCCCCATCAGCCTGTCACCCACACACTCCTCCCAACCCCTCCATCTGCCCATCACCCACACACTCTTCCCCACCTTCACCATCCGCCCATCACCACACACTCCTCCACACCCTCTCCATCTGCCCGTCACCCACACACTCCTCCCACCCTCTCCATCTGCCCATCACCCACACACTCCGCCCCCACCTCTCCATCTGCCCATCACCCGCATTCTCCTCCCCACCCTCTCCATCTGTCCATCACCACACACTACTCCCCACCCTCTCCATCTGCCATCACCCACACACTCCACCCACCCTCTCCATCTGCCCATCACCCACACACTCCTCCCCCACCCACTCCATCTGCCCATCACCCACACACTCCTCCCCCACCATCTCCATCTGCCTATCACCAACACACTCCTCCCCACCCTCTCCATCTGCCCATCACCCACACACTCCTCCCCACCCTCTCCATCTGCCCATCACCCACACACTCCTCCCCACCCCTCAATCTGCCCATCACCCACACACTCATCCCCACACTCTCCATCTGCTCATCACCCACACACTCCTCCACACCCTCTCAATCTACCCATCACCTACACGCTCCTCCCCAACCTCTCATCTGCCCATCACCCACACACTCCTCCCCACCCCTCCATCTGCCCATCACCCACACACTCCTCCCAACCCCTCCATCTGCCCATCAACCACACTCCTCCCCACCTTCACCATCCGCCCATCACCACACACTACTCCCCACCCTCTCCACATGCCCATCACCCACACACTCCTCCCCCACCCTCTCCATCTGCCCATAACCCACACACTCCTCCCCCACCATCTCCATCTGCCTATCACCAACACACTCCTCCCCCACCACTCCATCTGCCCATCACCCACACACTCCTCCCCAACCCCCTCCATCTGCCCATCACCCACACACTCCTCCCCACCCTCTCCATCTGCCCATCACCCACACACTCATCCCCACACTCTCCATCTACCCATCACCCACACACTCCTCCCCACCCTCTCCATCTGCCCATCACCCACACACTCCTCCCCACCCCTCAATCTGCCCATCACCCACACACTCCTCCCCACTCTCTCCATCTGCCCATCACCCACACACTCCTCCCCACCCTCTCCATCTGCCCATCACCCACACACTCCTCCCACCCTCTCCATCTACCCATCACCTACACGCTCCTCCCCACCCTCTCATCTGCCCATCACCCACACACTCCTCCCCACCCTCTCCATCTGCCCATCACCCACACACTCCTCCCCACCCTCTCCATCTGCCCATCACCCACACACTCCTCCCACCCTCTCCATCTACCCATCACCTACACGCTCCTCCCCACCCTCTCATCTGCCCATCACCCACAAACTCCTCCCCACCCTCTCCATCTGCCCATCACCCACACACTCCTCCCCCACGCTCTCCATCAGCCCATCACCGACACACTCCTCCACACCCTCTCCATCTGCCCGTCACCCCCACACTCCTCACCACCCTCTCCATCTGCCCATCACCCACACACTCCTCCCCACCTTCACCATCCGCCCATCACCACACACTCCTCCACACCCTCTCCATCTGCCCGTCACCCACACACTCCTCCCACACTCTCCATCTGCCCATCACCCACACACTCCGCCCCCACCTCTCCATCTGCCCATCACCCGCACTCTCCTCCCCACCCTCTCCATCTGCCCTTCACCCACACTCTCCTCCCCACCCTCTCCATCAGCCTATCACCACACACTCCACCACACCCTCTCCATCTGCCCATCACCCACACACTCCTCCCCACCCTCTCCATCAGCCTATCACCCAAACACTCCTCCCCTCTCCATTTGCTCATCACCCACACACTCCTCCCCAGCCTCTCCATCCGCCCATCACCCACATACTCCTCCCAAACTTCTCCATCTGCCCATCAACCACACACTCCTACCCAGCTCTCCATCTGCCCATCAAACACACTCTCCTTCCCACCCTCTCCATCTGTCCATCACCCAGACACTCCTCCCCACCCTCTCCATCTGTCCATTCCCCACACACTCCTCCCCCACCCTCTCCATCTGCCCATCACCCACACACTCCTCCCCAACTCTCCATCTGCCTATCACCCACACACTCCTCCCCACCCTCTCCATTTGCCCATCACCACACACTCCTCCCCACCCTCTCCATCTGCCCATCACCCACACACTCCTCCCCACCTTCTCCATCTGCTCATCACCCACACACTCCTCCAAACCCTCTCCATCTGCCCATCACCCACACACTCCTCCCCACCCTCTCCATCTGCCCATTACCCACTCAGTCCTCCCCATCCTCTCCATCTGCTCTTCACCCACACACTCCTCCCCACCCTCTCCATCCGCCCATCACCACACACTCCTCCACACCCTCTCCATCTGCCAATCACCCACACACTCCTCCCCACCCTCTCCATCTGCCCATCACCCACACTGTCCTCCCCACCTCTCCATCTGCCCATCACCCACACACTCCTCCCCACCCACTCCATCTGCCCATCACCCACACTGTCCTCCCCAACTCTCCATCTACCCATCACCCAGACACTCCTCCCCACCCTCTCCATCCGCCCATCACCACACACTCCTCCCCACCCTCTCCATCTGCCCATCACCCACACTGTCCTCCCCAACTCTCCATCTACCCATCACCCAGACACTCCTCCCCACCCTCTCCATCTGCCCATCACCCACACACTCCTCGCCAACTCTCCATCTGCCTATCACCCACACACTCCTCCCCACCCTCTCCATTTGCCCATCACCCACACACTCCTCCCCACCCTCTCGATCCGCACATCACCCACACACTCCTCCCCACCCCTCAATCTGCCCATCACCCACACACCTCCCCACCTTCACCATCTGCTCATCACCCACACACTCCTCCACACCCTCTCAATCTACCCATCACCTACACGCTCCTCCCCAACCTCTCATCTGCCCATCACCCACACACTCCTCCCCACCCCTCCATCTGCCCATCACCCACACACTCCTCCCAACCCCTCCATCTGCCCATCAACCACACTCCTCCCCACCTTCACCATCCGCCCATCACCACACACTACTCCCCACCCTCTCCACATGCCCATCACCCACACACTCCTCCCCCACCATCTCCATCTGCCTATCACCAACACACTCCTCCCCCACCACTCCATCTGCCCATCACCCACACACTCCTCCCCAACCCCCTCCATCTGCCCATCACCCACACACTCCTCCCCACCCTCTCCATCTGCCCATCACCCACACACTCATCCCCACACTCTCCATCTGCCCATCACCCACACACTCCTCCCCACCCTCTCCATCTGCCCATCACCCACACACTCCTCCCCACCCCTCAATCTGCCCATCACCCACACACTCCTCCCCACTCTCTCCATCTGCCCATCACCTACACACTCCTCCCCTCCCTCTCCATCTGCCCATCACCCACACACTCCTCCCACCCTCTCCATCTACCCATCACCTACACGCTCCTCCCCACCCTCTCATCTGCCCATCACCCACACACTCCTCCCCACCCTCTCCACCTGCCCATCACCCACACACTCCTCCCCACCCTCTCCATCTGCCCATCACCCACACACTCCTCCCATCCTCTCAATCTGTCCGTCACCCACACACTCCTCCCCCACGCTCTCCATCAGCCCATCACCCACACACTCCTCCACACCCTCTCCATCTGTCCGTCACCCCCACACTCCTCACCACCCTCTCCATCTGCCCATCACCCAAACACTCCTCCCAACCCCTCCATCTGCCCATCAACCACACTCCTCCCCACCTTCACCATCCGCCCATCACCACACACTCCTCCACACCCTCTCCATCTGCCCGTCACCCACACACTCCTCCCCAACTCTCCATCTGCCTATCACCCACACACTCCGCCCCCACCTCTCCATCTGCCCATCACCCACACACTCCTCTCCACCTCCCCATCAGCCTGTCACCCACACACTCCTCCCAACCCCTCCATCTGCCCATCACCCACACACTCCTCCCCACCTTCACCATCCGCCCATCACCACACACTCCTCCACACCCTCTCCATCTGCCCGTCACCCACACACTCCTCCCACACTCTCCATCTGCCATCACCCACACTCTCCTCCTCATCCTCTCCATCTGCCCTTCACCCACACTCTCCTCCCCACCCTCTCCATCAGCCTATCACCCACACACTCCTCCACACCCTCTCCATCTGCCCATCACCCACACACTCCTCCCCACCCTCTCCATCAGCCTATCACCCACACACTCCTCCCCACCATCTCCATCTGCCCATCACCCACACACTCCTTCCAACCCTCTCCATCTGCCCATCACCGACACACTCCTCCCCACCCTCTCCCTGCCCATCAACCACACTCCTCCCCACCCTCTCCATCTGCTCATCACCCACACACTCCTCCCCAGCCTCTCCATCCGCCCATCACCCACATACTCCTCCCAAACATCTCCATCTGCCCATCAACCACACACTCCTACCCACCTCTCCATCTGCCCATCAAACACACTCTCCTTCCCACCCTCTCCATCTGTCCATCACCCACACACTCCTCCCCACCCTCTCCATCTGTCCATTCCCCACACACTCCTTCCCAACCTCTCCATCTGTCCATCCCCCACACACTCCTCCCCCACCCTCTCCATCTGCCCATCACCCACACACTCCTCCCCACCCTCTCCATCTGCCCGTCACCCACATACTCCTCCCCAACTCTCCATCTGCCTATCACCCACACACTCCTCCCCACCCTCTCCATCTGCCCATCACCACACACTCCTCCCCACCCTCTCCATCTGCCCATCACCCACACACTCCTCCCCACCTTCTCCATCTGCTCATCACCCACACACTCCTCCAAACCCTCTCCATCTGCCCATCACCCACACACTCCTCCCCACCCTCTCCATCTGCCCATTACCCACACAGTCCTCCCCATCCTCTCCATCTGCTCTTCACCCACACACTCCTCCCCACGCTCTCCATCCGCCCATCACCACACACTCCTCCACACCCTCTCCATCTGTCCATCACCCACACACTCCTTCCCACCCGCTCCATCTGCCCATCACCCACACACTCCTCCCCACCCTCTCCATCTGCCCATCACCCACACACTCCTCCCCACCCTCTCCATCTGCCCATCACCCACACTGTCCTCCACAACTCTCCATCTACCCATCACCCAGACACTCCTCCCCACCCGCTCCATCCGCCCATCACCACACACTCCTCCCCACCCTCTCCATCTGCCCATCACCCACACTGTCCTCCCCAACTCTCCATCTACCCATCACCCAGACACTGCTCCACACCCTCTCCATCTGCCCATCACCCACACACTCCTCGCCAACTCTCCATCTGCCTATCACCCACACACTCCTCCCCACCGTCTCCATCTTCCCATCACCCACACACTCCTCCCCACCCTCATGATCCGCATATCACCCACACACTCCTCCCCACCCTCTCCATCTGCCCATCATCCACACACTCCTCCCCACCCTCTCGATCCGCACATCACCCACACCCTCCTCCCCACCCTCTCGATCCGCACATCACCCACACTCCTCCCCACCGTCTCCATCTGCCCATCACCCACACACTCCTCCCCACCCTCTCCATCTGCCCATCACCCACACACTCCTCCCCACCCTCTCCATCTGCCCTTCACCCACACACTTCTCCCCACCCTCTCCATCTGCCCATCACCCACACACTCCTCCCCACCCTCTCCATCTGCCCGTCACCCACACACTTCTCCCCACCCTCTCCATCTGCCCATCACCCACACACCCCTCCGCAACCTCTCCATCTGCCCATCACCCACACACTCCTCCCCACCCTCACCATCTGCCCATCACCCACACACTCCTCCCCAACCTCTCCATCTGCCCATCACCCACACACTCCGCCCCACCCTCTCCATCTGCCCATCACCCACACACTCCACCCCACCGTCTCCATCTGCACATCACCCACACACACCTCCCAACCCTACATCTGCCCATCACCCACACACTCCTCCCCACCCTCTCCATCTGCCCATCACCCACACTGTCCTACGCACCGTCTCCATCTGCCCATCACCCACACACTCCTCCCCACCCTCTCCATCTGCCCATCACCCACACACTCCTCCCCACACTCTCCATCTGCCCATCACCCACACTCCTCCCCACACTCTGCATCTGCCCATCACCCACACACTCCTCCCCACTCTCTCCATCTGCCCATCACCCACACACTCCTCCCCACCCTCTCCATCTGCCCATCCCCTGCACACTCCACCCCACCTCTCCATCTGCCCATCACCCACACACTCCTCCCACCCTCTCCATCTGCCCATCACCCACACACTCCTCCCCACCCTGTCCATCTGCCCATCACCCACACACTCCTCCCACCCTCTCCATCTGCCCATCACCCACACACTCCTCCCCACCCTCTCCATCTGCCCATCACCCACACAGTCCTCCCCACCCTCTCCATCTGCCCATCACCCACACACTCCTCCCCATCCTCTCCATCTGCCCATCACCCACACACTCCTCCCCAGCTTCTCCATCTGCCCATCACCCACACACTCCTCCCCAGCTTCTCCATCGGCCCATCACCCACACACTCCTCCCACTCTCTCCATCTGCCCATCACCCACACACCCCTCCCCACAGTCTCCATCTGCCCATCACCCACACTGTCCTCCCCACCCTCTCCATCTGCCCATCACCCACACACTCTTCCCCACCTCTCCATCTGCTATCACCCGCACACTCCTACCCACCGTAACCACCTGCCCATCACCCACACACTCCTCCCCACCCTCTCCAACTGCCCATCGTCTGCACAATCCTCCCCACCCTCTCCAACTGCCCATCGTCTGCACACTCCTCCCCACCCTGTCCATCTGCCTATCGTCTGCACACTCCTCCCCAACCCTCTCCATCTGCCCATCACCCACACACTCCTCACACCCTCTCCATCTGCCCATCACCCACACACTCCTCCCCATCCTCTCAATCTGCCCATCACCCACACTCTCCTTCCCACCCTCTCCATCTGCCCCTCACCCACACACTCTTCCTCACCTTCTCCATCAGCCCATCACCCACACACTCCTCCCCACCCTCTCCATCTGCGCAACACCCACACACTCCTCCCACCCTCTCCAGCTGGCCATCACCCACACTGTCCTCCCCACCCACTCCATATGCCCATCTCCCACACACTCCTCCCCATGAACTCCATCTGCTCATCACCCACACACTCCTCCCCAGCTTCTCCACCGGCCCATCACACACACTGTCCTCCCCTCCTTCTCCATCTGCCCATTACCCTCACACTCCTCCCTACCCTCTCCATCTGCCCCTCACCCACACACTCTTCCTCACCTTCTCCATCAGCCCATCACCCACACACTCCTCCCCACTCTCTCCATCTGCCCATCACCCACACACTCCTCCCACCCTCTCCAGCTGGCCATCACCCACACTCCTCCCCACAGTCTCCATCTGCCCATCACCCACACACTCCTTCCCACCCTCTCCATCTGCCCATCACCCACACTGTCCTCCCCACCCTCTCCATCTGTCCATCACCCACACTCCTCCCCACCCTCTCCATCTGCCCATCACCCACACACTCCTCGCCAACTCTCCATCTGCCTATCACCCACACACTCCTCCCCACCGTCTCCATCTTCCCATCACCCACACACTCCTCCCCACCCTCATGATCCGCATATCACCCACACACTCCTCCCCACCCTCTCCATCTGCCCATCATCCACACACTCCTCCCCACCCTCTCGATCCGCACATCACCCACACCCTCCTCCCCACCCTCTCGATCCGCACATCACCCACACTCCTCCCCACCGTCTCCATCTGCCCATCACCCACACACTCCTCCCCACCCTCTCCATCTGCCCATCACCCACACACTCCTCCCCACCCTCTCCATCTGCCCTTCACCCACACACTTCTCCCCACCCTCTCCATCTGCCCATCACCCACACACTCCTCCCCACCCTCTCCATCTGCCCGTCACCCACACACTTCTCCCCACCCTCTCCATCTGCCCATCACCCACACACCCCTCCGCAACCTCTCCATCTGCCCATCACCCACACACTCCTCCCCACCCTCACCATCTGCCCATCACCCACACACTCCTCCCCAACCTCTCCATCTGCCCATCACCCACACACTCCGCCCCACCCTCTCCATCTGCCCATCACCCACACACTCCACCCCACCGTCTCCATCTGCACATCACCCACACACACCTCCCAACCCTACATCTGCCCATCACCCACACACTCCTCCCCACCCTCTCCATCTGCCCATCACCCACACTGTCCTACGCACCGTCTCCATCTGCCCATCACCCACACACTCCTCCCCACCCTCTCCATCTGCCCATCACCCACACACTCCTCCCCACACTCTCCATCTGCCCATCACCCACACTCCTCCCCACACTCTGCATCTGCCCATCACCCACACACTCCTCCCCACTCTCTCCATCTGCCCATCACCCACACACTCCTCCCCACCCTCTCCATCTGCCCATCCCCTGCACACTCCACCCCACCTCTCCATCTGCCCATCACCCACACACTCCTCCCACCCTCTCCATCTGCCCATCACCCACACACTCCTCCCCACCCTGTCCATCTGCCCATCACCCACACACTCCTCCCACCCTCTCCATCTGCCCATCACCCACACACTCCTCCCCACCCTCTCCATCTGCCCATCACCCACACAGTCCTCCCCACCCTCTCCATCTGCCCATCACCCACACACTCCTCCCCATCCTCTCCATCTGCCCATCACCCACACACTCCTCCCCAGCTTCTCCATCTGCCCATCACCCACACACTCCTCCCCAGCTTCTCCATCGGCCCATCACCCACACACTCCTCCCACTCTCTCCATCTGCCCATCACCCACACACCCCTCCCCACAGTCTCCATCTGCCCATCACCCACACTGTCCTCCCCACCCTCTCCATCTGCCCATCACCCACACACTCTTCCCCACCTCTCCATCTGCTATCACCCGCACACTCCTACCCACCGTAACCACCTGCCCATCACCCACACACTCCTCCCCACCCTCTCCAACTGCCCATCGTCTGCACAATCCTCCCCACCCTCTCCAACTGCCCATCGTCTGCACACTCCTCCCCACCCTGTCCATCTGCCTATCGTCTGCACACTCCTCCCCAACCCTCTCCATCTGCCCATCACCCACACACTCCTCACACCCTCTCCATCTGCCCATCACCCACACACTCCTCCCCATCCTCTCAATCTGCCCATCACCCACACTCTCCTTCCCACCCTCTCCATCTGCCCCTCACCCACACACTCTTCCTCACCTTCTCCATCAGCCCATCACCCACACACTCCTCCCCACCCTCTCCATCTGCGCAACACCCACACACTCCTCCCACCCTCTCCAGCTGGCCATCACCCACACTGTCCTCCCCACCCACTCCATATGCCCATCTCCCACACACTCCTCCCCATGAACTCCATCTGCTCATCACCCACACACTCCTCCCCAGCTTCTCCACCGGCCCATCACACACACTGTCCTCCCCTCCTTCTCCATCTGCCCATTACCCTCACACTCCTCCCTACCCTCTCCATCTGCCCCTCACCCACACACTCTTCCTCACCTTCTCCATCAGCCCATCACCCACACACTCCTCCCCACTCTCTCCATCTGCCCATCACCCACACACTCCTCCCACCCTCTCCAGCTGGCCATCACCCACACTCCTCCCCACAGTCTCCATCTGCCCATCACCCACACACTCCTTCCCACCCTCTCCATCTGCCCATCACCCACACTGTCCTCCCCACCCTCTCCATCTGTCCATCACCCACACTCCTCCCCACCCTCTCCATCTGCCCATCACCCACACACTCCTCGCCAACTCTCCATCTGCCTATCACCCACACACTCCTCCCCACCGTCTCCATCTTCCCATCACCCACACACTCCTCCCCACCCTCATGATCCGCATATCACCCACACACTCCTCCCCACCCTCTCCATCTGCCCATCATCCACACACTCCTCCCCACCCTCTCGATCCGCACATCACCCACACCCTCCTCCCCACCCTCTCGATCCGCACATCACCCACACTCCTCCCCACCGTCTCCATCTGCCCATCACCCACACACTCCTCCCCACCCTCTCCATCTGCCCATCACCCACACACTCCTCCCCACCCTCTCCATCTGCCCTTCACCCACACACTTCTCCCCACCCTCTCCATCTGCCCATCACCCACACACTCCTCCCCACCCTCTCCATCTGCCCGTCACCCACACACTTCTCCCCACCCTCTCCATCTGCCCATCACCCACACACCCCTCCGCAACCTCTCCATCTGCCCATCACCCACACACTCCTCCCCACCCTCACCATCTGCCCATCACCCACACACTCCTCCCCAACCTCTCCATCTGCCCATCACCCACACACTCCGCCCCACCCTCTCCATCTGCCCATCACCCACACACTCCACCCCACCGTCTCCATC
The DNA here is from genome assembly GCF_048418815.1 of Hemitrygon akajei. Lineage (NCBI taxonomy): Eukaryota > Metazoa > Chordata > Chondrichthyes > Myliobatiformes > Dasyatidae > Hemitrygon > Hemitrygon akajei. The sequence goes on along the minus strand of NC_133125.1, from coordinate 188,211,610 downwards.
TGCACATCACCCACACACACCTCCCAACCCTCCATCTGCCCATCACCCACACACTCCTCCCCACCCTCTCCATCTGCCCATCACCCACACTGTCCTACGCACCGTCTCCATCTGCCCATCACCCACACACTCCTCCCCACCCTCTCCATCTGCCCATCACCCACACACTCCTCCCCACACTCTCCATCTGCCCATCACCCACACTCCTCCCCACACTCTGCATCTGCCCATCACCCACACACTCCTCCCCACTCTCTCCATCTGCCCATCACCCACACACTCCTCCCCACCCTCTCCATCTGCCCATCCCCTGCACACTCCACCCCACCTCTCCATCTGCCCATCACCCACACACTCCTCCCACCCTCTCCATCTGCCCATCACCCACACACTCCTCCCCACCCTGTCCATCTGCCCATCACCCACACACTCCTCCCACCCTCTCCATCTGCCCATCACCCACACACTCCTCCCCACCCTCTCCATCTGCCCATCACCCACACAGTCCTCCCCACCCTCTCCATCTGCCCATCACCCACACACTCCTCCCCATCCTCTCCATCTGCCCATCACCCACACACTCCTCCCCAGCTTCTCCATCTGCCCATCACCCACACACTCCTCCCCAGCTTCTCCATCGGCCCATCACCCACACACTCCTCCCACTCTCTCCATCTGCCCATCACCCACACACCCCTCCCCACAGTCTCCATCTGCCCATCACCCACACTGTCCTCCCCACCCTCTCCATCTGCCCATCACCCACACACTCTTCCCCACCTCTCCATCTGCTATCACCCGCACACTCCTACCCACCGTAACCACCTGCCCATCACCCACACACTCCTCCCCACCCTCTCCAACTGCCCATCGTCTGCACAATCCTCCCCACCCTCTCCAACTGCCCATCGTCTGCACACTCCTCCCCACCCTGTCCATCTGCCTATCGTCTGCACACTCCTCCCCAACCCTCTCCATCTGCCCATCACCCACACACTCCTCACACCCTCTCCATCTGCCCATCACCCACACACTCCTCCCCATCCTCTCAATCTGCCCATCACCCACACTCTCCTTTCCACCCTCTCCATCTGCCCCTCACCCACACACTCTTCCTCACCTTCTCCATCAGCCCATCACCCACACACTCCTCCCCACCCTCTCCATCTGCGCAACACCCACACACTCCTCCCACCCTCTCCAGCTGGCCATCACCCACACTGTCCTCCCCACCCACTCCATATGCCCATCTCCCACACACTCCTCCCCATGAACTCCATCTGCTCATCACCCACACACTCCTCCCCAGCTTCTCCACCGGCCCATCACACACACTGTCCTCCCCTCCTTCTCCATCTGCCCATTACCCTCACACTCCTCCCTACCCTCTCCATCTGCCCCTCACCCACACACTCTTCCTCACCTTCTCCATCAGCCCATCACCCACACACTCCTCCCCACTCTCTCCATCTGCCCATCACCCACACACTCCTCCCACCCTCTCCAGCTGGCCATCACCCACACTCCTCCCCACAGTCTCCATCTGCCCATCACCCACACACTCCTTCCCACCCTCTCCATCTGCCCATCACCCACACTGTCCTCCCCACCCTCTCCATCTGTCCATCACCCACACTCCTCCCCACCCTCTCCATCTGCCCATCACCCACACACTCCTCCCCACACTCTCCATCTGCCCATCACCCACACACTCCTCCCCAGCTTCTCCATCGGCCCATCACCCACACACTCCTCCCACTCTCTCCATCTGCCCATCACCCACACACCCCTCCCCACAGTCTCCATCTGCCCATCACCCACACTGTCCTCCCCACCCTCTCCATCTGCCCATCACCCACACACTCTTCCTCACCTTCTTCATCAGCCCATCACCCACACACTCCTCCCCAACCCTCTCCATCTGCCCATCACCCACACACTCCTCTCCAACCTCTCCATCTGCCCATCACCCACACACTCCTCCCACCCTCTCCATCTGCCCATCACCCACACACTCATCCCCACCTCTCCATCTGCTATCACCCACACACTCCTCCCACCCTCTCCATCTGCCCATCACCCACACACTCCTACCCACCGTATCCACCTGCCCATCACCCACACACTCCTCCCCACCCTCTCCATCATACCATCACCCACACACTCCTCCCCACCCTCTCCATCTGCCCATCACCCACACACTCCTCCCAACCCTCTCCATCGGCCCATCACCCACACACTCCTCCCACTCTCTCCATCTGCCCATCACCCACACACCCCTCCCCACAGTCTCCATCTGCCCATCACCCACACTGTCCTCCCCACCCTCTCCATCTGCCCATCACCCACACACTCTTCCTCACCGTATCCACCTGCCCATCACCCACACACTCCTCCCCAACCCTCTCCATCTGCCCATCACCCACACACTCCTCCCACCCTCTCCATCTGCCCATCACCCACACACTCATCCCCATCTCTCCATCTGCTATCACCCACACACTCCTCCCACCCTCTCCATCTGCCCATCACCCACACACTCCTCCCACACTCTCCATCTGCCTATCACCCAAACACTCCTCCCCACCCTCTCCATCTGCCCATCACCCACACACTCCTCCCCACCCTCTCCATCAGCCCATCACCCACACACTCCTCCCACACTCTCCATTTGCCCATCACCCACACTCCTACCCACCCCTCTCCATCTGCCCATCACCCACACTGTCCTCCCCACACTCTCCATCTGCCCATCACCCACACACTGCTCCCCACCTCTCCATCTGCCCATCACCCACACACTCCTCCCCACCTCTCCATCTGCCCATCACCCACACACTCCTCCCCACCTCTCCATCTGCCCATCACCCACACACTCCTCCCCACCCTCTCCATCTGCCCATGACCCACACACTCCTCCCCACCCTCTCCATCAGCCCATCACCCACACACTCCTCCCACACTCTCCATTTGCCCATCACCCACACTCCTCCCCACCCCTCTCCATCTGCCCATCACCCACACTGTCCTCCCCACACTCTCCATCTGCCCACCACCCACACACTGCTCCCCACCTCTCCATCTGCCCATCACCCACACACTCCTCCCCACCTCTCCATCTGCCCATCACCCACACACTCCTCCCCTCCCTCTCCATCTGCCCATCACCAACACACTCCTCCCCACCCTCTCCATCTGCCCATCCCCCACACACTCCTCCCCACCCTCTCCATCTGCCCATCACCCACACACTCCTCCCCACCCTCTCCATCAGCCCATCACCCACACACTCCTCCCACACTCTCCATTTGCCCATCACCCACAGTCCGCCCCACCCCTCTCCATCTGCCCATCACCCACACTGTCCTCCCCACACTCTCCATCTGCCCATCACCCACACACTGCTCCCCACCTCTCCATCTGCCCATCACCCACACACTCCTCCCCTCCCTCTCCATCTGCCCATCACCAACACACCTCCCCTCCCTCTCCATCTGCCCATCACACACATACTCCTCCCCACCCTCTCCATCTGCCCATCCCCCACACACTCCTCCCCACCCCTCTCCATCTGCCCATCACCCACACTGTCCTCCCCACACTCTCCATCTGCCCATCACCCACACACTGCTCCCCACCTCTCCATCTGCCCATCACCCACACACTCCTCCCCTCCCTCTCCATCTGCCCATCACCAACACACTCCTCCCCTCCCTCTCCATCTGCCCATCACCCACATACTCCTCCCCACCCTCTCCATCTGCCCATCCCCCACACACTCCTCCCCCTCCCTCTCCATCTGCCCATCCCCCACACACTGCTCCCCACCCTCTCCATCTGCCCATCACCCACACACTCCTCCCTACCCTCTCCATCTGCCCATCACACACTCTGTCCTCCCCAACTTCTCCATCTGCCCATCACCCACACTGTCCTCCCCACCATCTCCATTTGCCCATCACCCACACACTCCTCCCACCCTCTCCATCTGCCCATCAACCACACACTCCACCCACCCTCTCCATCTGCCCATCACCCACACACTCCTCCCCACCGTCTCCATCTGCCCATCAACCACACACTCCACCCACCCTCTCCATCTGCCCATCACCCACATACTCCTCCCCACCCTCTCGATCTGCCCATCACCCACACACTCATCCCCACCCTCTCCATCTGCCCATCCCCCACACACTCCTCCCTACCCTCTCCATCTGCCCATCACCCACACTGTCCTCCCCACCGTCTCCATCTGCCCATCACCCACACACTCCTCCCTACCCTCTCCATCTGCCCATCACACACTCTGTCCTCCCCACCCTCTCCATCTGCCCATTACCCACACTGTCCTCCCCACCGTCTCCATTTGCCCATCACCCACACACTCCTCCACCGTCTCCATCTGCCCATCAACCACACACTCCACCCACCCTCTCAATCTGCCCATCACCCACACACTCCTCCCCACACTCTCCATCTGCCTATCACCCACACACTCCTCCCCCACCCTCTCCATCTGCCCATCACCCACACACTCCTCCCCACCCTCTCCATCTGCCCATCACCTACACACTCCTCCCCACCCTCTCCATCTGCCGATCACCCACAGACTCCTCCCCACCCTCTCCATCTTCCCATCTCTCACACACTCCTGCCACCCTCTCCATCTGCACATCACCCACACACTCCTCCCACCCTCTCCATCTGCACATCACCCACACACTCCTCCCCACCCTCTCCATCTGCACATCACCCACACACTCCACCCCACCTTCTCCATCTGCACATCCCCCACACACTCCTCCCACCCTCTCCATCTGCCCATCACCCACACTGTCCTCCCCACCCTCTCCATCTGCCCATCACCCACACACTCCTTCCACCCTCTCCATCTGCCCATCACCCACACTGTCCTCCCCACCCTCTCCATCTGCCCAACCCCCACACTGTCCTCCCCACCCTCTCCATCTGCCCATCACCCACACTGTCCTCCCCACCCTCTCCATCTGCCCATCCCCCACACACTCCTCCCACCCTCTCCATCTGCCCATCACCCACACAATCCTCCCCACCCTCTCCATCTGCCCATCACCCACACTCTCCTCCCCACCCTCTCCATCTGCCCATCACCCATACACTCCTCCCACCCTCTCCATCTGCCCATCACCCACACTGTCCTCCCCACCCTCTCCATCTGCCCATCACCCACAGAATCCTCCCCCAGCATCTCCATCGGCCCATCCCCTGCACAATCCTCCCCACCCTCTCCAACTGCCCATCGTCTGCACACTCCTCCCCACCCTCTCCATCTGCCCATCACCCACACACTACTCCCCACCTCTCCATCTGCCCATCACTGACACAATCTTCCGCATCCTCTCAATCTGCCCATCCACACACTCCTCCCCATCTCTCCATCAGCCCATCACCCACACTCTCCTCCCCATCCTCTCCATCTGCCCATCACCCACACACTCCTCCCCACCCTCACCATCTTCCCATCACCCACACACACCTCCCCACAGTCTCCATCTGCCCATCACCCACACTGTCCTCCCCACCCTCTCCATCTGCCCATCACCCACACAATCTTCCTCACCTTCTTCATCAGCCCATCACCCACACACTCCTCCCACCCTCTCCATCTGCCCATCAACCACACACTCATCCCCACCTCTCCATCTGCTATCACACACACACTCCTCCCACCCTCTCCATCTGCCCATCACCCACCCACTCCTACCCACCGTATCCACCTGCCCATCACCCACACACTCCTCCCCACCCTCTCCAACTGCCCATCGTCTGCACACTCCTCCCCACCCTCTCCAACTGCCCATCGTCTGCACACTCCTCCCCACCCTGTCCATCTGCCTATCGTCTGCACACTCCTCCCCAACCCTCTCCATCTGCCCATCACCCACACACTCCTCACACCCTCTCCATCTGCCCATCACCCACACACTCCTCCCCATCCTCTCCATCTGCCCATCACCCACACTCTCCTCCCCACCCTCTCCATCTGCCCCTCACCCACACACTCTTCCTCACCTTCTCCATCAGCCCATCACCCACACACTCCTCCCCACCCTCTCCATCTGCGCAACACCCACACACTCCTCCCACCCTCTCCATCTGCCCATCTCCCACACACTCCTCCCCATGAACTCCATCTGCTCATCACCCACACACTCCTCCCCAGCTTCTCCACCGGCCCATCACACACACTGTCCTCCCCTCCTTCTCCATGTGCCCATTACCCTCACACTCCTCCCTACCCTCTCCATCTGCCCCTCACCCACACACTCTTCCTCACCTTCTCCATCAGCCCATCACCCACACACTCCTCCCCACTCTCTCCATCTGCCCATCACCCACACACTCCTCCCACCCTCTCCAGCTGGCCATCACCCACACTCCTCCCCACAGTCTCCATCTGCCCATCACCCACACACTCCTTCCCACCCTCTCCATCTGCCCATCACCCACACTGTCCTCCCCACCCTCTCCATCTGTCCATCACCCACACTGTCCTCCCCACCCACTCCATATGCCCATCCCCCACACACTCCATCTGCCCATCACCCACACACTCCTCCCCAGCTTCTCCATCGGGCCATCACCCACACACTCCTCCCCAACCCTCTCCATCTTCCCATCACCCACACACCCCTCCCCACAGTCTCCATCTGCCCATCACCCACACTGTCCTCCCCACCCTCTCCATCTGCCCATCACCCACACACTCTTCCTCACCTTCTTCATCAGCCCATCACCCACACACTCCTCCCCAACCCTCTCCATCTGCCCATCACCCACACACTCCTCTCCAACCTCTCCATCTGCCCATCACCCACACACTCCTCCCACCCTCTCCATCTGCCCATCACCCACACACTCATCCCCACCTCTCCATCTGCTATCACCCACACACTCCTCCCACCCTCTCCATCTGCCCATCACCCACACACTCCTACCCACCGTATCCACCTGCCCATCACCCACACACTCCTCCCCACCCTCTCCATCATACCATCACCCACACACTCCTCCCCACCCTCTCCATCTGCCCATCACCCACACACTCCTCCCAATCCTCTCCATCGGCCCATCACCCACACACTCCTCCCACTCTCTCCATCTGCCCATCACCCACACACCCCTCCCCACAGTCTCCATCTGCCCATCACCCACACTGTCCTCCCCACCCTCTCCATCTGCCCATCACCCACACACTCTTCCTCACCGTATCCACCTGCCCATCACCCACACACTCCTCCCCAACCCTCCCCATCTGCCCATCACCCACACACTCCTCCCACCCTCTCCATCTGCCCATCACCCACACACTCATCCCCACCTCTCCATCTGCCCATCACCCACACACTCTTCCTCAACTTCTCCATCAGCCCATCACCCACACACTCCTCCCCACCCTCTCCATCTGCGCAACACCCACACACTCCTCCCACCCTCTCCAGCTGGCCATCACCCACACTGTCCTCCCCACCCACTCCATATGCCCATCTCCCACACACTCCTCCCCATGAACTCCATCTGCTCATCACCCACACTCTCCTCCCCACCTTCTCCATCCGCCCATCACCCACACACTCCTCCCCACCATCTCCATCTGCCCATCACCCACACACTCTTCCCCACCGTCTCCATCTGCCCATCACCCACACACTCTTCCCCACCCTCTCCATCTGCCCATCACGCACCCTCCTCCCACCCTCTCCATCTGCCCATCACACACACTCCTCCCCACACTCTCGATCTGCCCATCACCCGCACACTACGCCCACCCTCTCCATCTGCCCATCACCCACACACTCCTCCCCACCCTCTCAATCTGCACATCACCCTCACACTCCTCCGCACCCTCTCCATCTGCCCATCACCCATATACTCCTCCCCACCCTCTCAATCTGCACATCACCCACACACTCCTCCCCACCCTCTCCATCTGCCCATCACCCACACACTCCTCCACACCCTCTCCATCTGTCCATCACCCACACACTCCTCCCCACCCTCTCCATCTGCCCATCACCCACACACTCCTCCCACACTCTCCATCTGTCCATCACCCACACACTCCTCCCCACCCTCTCCATCTGCCCATCACCCACACACTCCTCCCACACTCTCCATCTGCCTATCACCCAAACACTCCTCCCCACCCTCTCCATCTGCCCATCACCCACACACTCCTCCCCACCCTCTCCATCAGCCCATCACCCACACACTCCTCCCACACTCTCCATTTGCCCATCACCCACACTCCTCCCCACCCCTCTCCATCTGCCCATCACCCACACTGTCCTCCCCACACTCTCCATCTGCCCATCACCCACACACTGCTCCCCACCTCTCCATCTGCCCATCACCCACACACTCCTCCCCTCCCTCTCCATCTGCCCATCACCAACACACTCCTCCCCACCCTCTCCATCTGCCCATCCCCCACACACTCCTCCCCACCCTCTCCATCTGCCCATCACCCACACACTCCTCCCCACCCTCTCCATCAGCCCATCACCCACACACGCCTCCCACACTCTCCATTTGCCCATCACCCACACTGTCCTCCCCACACTCTCCATCTGCCCATCACCCACACACTGCTCCCCACCTCTCCATCTGCCCATCACCCACACACTCCTCCCCTCCCTCTCCATCTGCCCATCACCAACACACCTCCCCTCCCTCTCCATCTGCCCATCACCCACATACTCCTCCCCACCCTCTCCATCTGCCCATCCCCCACACACTCCTCCCCACCCCTCTCCATCTGCCCATCACCCACACTGTCCTCCCCACACTCTCCATCTGCTCATCACCCACACACTGCTCCCCACCTCTCCATCTGCCCATCACCCACATACTCCTCCCCACCCTCTCCATCTGCCCATCCCCCACACACTCCTCCCCCTCCCTCTCCATCTGCCCATCCCCCACACACTCCTCCCCACCCTCTCCATCTGCCCATCACCCACACACTCCTCCCTACCATCTCCATCTGCCCATCACACACTCTGTCCTCCCCAACTTCTCCATCTGCCCATCACCCACACTGTCCTCCCCACCATCTCCATTTGCCCATCACCCACACACTCCTCCCACCCTCTCCATCTGCCCATCAACCACACACTCCACCCACCCTCTCCATCTGCCCATCACCCACACACTCCTCCCCACCGTCTCCATCTGCCCATCAACCACACACTCCACCCACCCTCTCCATCTGCCCATCACCCACATACTCCTCCCCACCCTCTCGATCTGCCCATCACCCACACACTCATCCCCACCCTCTCCATCTGCCCATCCCCCACACACTCCTCCCTACCCTCTCCATCTGCCCATCACCCACACTGTCCTCCCCACCGTCTCCATCTGCCCATCACCCACACACTCCTCCCTACCCTCTCCATCTGCCCATCACACACTCTGTCCTCCCCACCCTCTCCATCTGCCCATTACCCACACTGTCCTCCCCACCGTCTCCATTTGCCCATCACCCACACACTCCTCCCACCGTCTCCATCTGCCCATCAACCACACACTCCACCCACCCTCTCAATCTGCCCATCACCCACACACTCCTCCCCACCCTCTCCATCTGCCCATCACCCACACACCCCTCCCCACAGTCTCCATCTGCCCATCACCCACACTGTCCTCCCCACCCTCTCCATCTGCCCATCACCCACACACTCTTCCTCACCTTCTTCATCAGCCCATCACCCACACACTCCTCCCCAACCCTCTCCATCTGCCCATCACCCACACACTCCTCTCCAACCTCTCCATCTGCCCATCACCCACACACTCCTCCCACCCTCTCCATCTGCCCATCACCCACACACTCATCCCCACCTCTCCATCTGCTATCACCCACACACTCCTCCCACCCTCTCCATCTGCCCATCACCCACACACTCCTACCCACCGTATCCACCTGCCCATCACCCACACACTCCTCCCCACCCTCTCCATCATACCATCACCCACACACTCCTCCCCACCCTCTCCATCTGCCCATCACCCACACACTCCTCCCAACCCTCTCCATCGGCCCAACACCCACACACTCCTCCCACTCTCTCCATCTGCCCATCACCCACACACCCCTCCCCACAGTCTCCATCTGCCCATCACCCACACTGTCCTCCCCACCCTCTCCATCTGCCCATCACCCACACACTCTTCCTCACCGTATCCACCTGCCCATCACCCACACACTCCTCCCCAACCCTCCCCATCTGCCCATCACCCACACACTCCTCCCACCCTCTCCATCTGCCCATCACCCACACACTCATCCCCACCTCTCCATCTGCCCATCACCCACACACTCTTCCTCAACTTCTCCATCAGCCCATCACCCACACACTCCTCCCCACCCTCTCCATCTGCGCAACACCCACACACTCCTCCCACCCTCTCCAGCTGGCCATCACCCACACTGTCCTCCCCACCCACTCCATATGCCCATCACCCACACTCCTCCCCACACTCTGCATCTGCCCATCACCCACACACTCCTCCCCACTCTCTCCATCTGCCCATCACCCACACACTCCTCCCCATGAACTCCATCTGCTCATCACCCACACACTCCTCCCCAGCTTCTCCACCGGCCCATCACACACACTGTCCTCCCCTCCTTCTCCATCTGCCCATTACCCTCACACTCCTCCCTACCCTCTCCATCTGCCCCTCACCCACACACTCTTCCTCACCTTCTCCATCAGCCCATCACCCACACACTCCTCCCTACCCTCTCCATCTGCCCCTCACCCACACACTCTTCCTCACCTTCTCCATCAGCCCATCACCCACACACTCCTCCCCACTCTCTCCATCTGCCCATCACCCACACACTCCTCCCACCCTCTCCAGCTGGCCATCACCCATACTCCTCCCCACAGTCTCCATCTGCCCATCACCCACACACTCCTTCCCACCCTCTCCATCTGCCCATCACCCACACTGTCCTCCCCACCCTCTCCATCTGTCCATCACCCACACTGTCCTCCCCACCCACTCCATATGCCCATCCCCCACACACTCCATCTGCCCATCACCCACACACTCCTCCCCAGCTTCTCCATCGGCCCATCACCCACACACTCCTCCCACTCACTCCATCTGCCCATCACCCACACACCCCTCCCCACAGTCTCCATCTGCCCATCACCCACACTGTCCTCCCCACCCTCTCCATCTGCCCATCACCCACACACTCTTCCTCACCTTCTTCATCAGCCCATCACCCACACACTCCTCCCCAACCCTCTCCATCTGCCCATCACCCACACACTCCTCTCCAACCTCTCCATCTGCCCATCACCCACACACTCCTCCCCACCCTCTCCATCTGCCCATCACCCACACACTCCTCCCAACCCTCTCCATCGGCCCATCACCCACACACTCCTCCCACTCTCTCCATCTGCCCATCACCCACACACCCCTCCCCACAGTCTCCATCTGCCCATCACCCACACTGTCCTCCCCACCCTCTCCATCTGCCCATCACCCACACACTCTTCCTCAACGTATCCACCTGCCCATCACCCACACACTCCTCCCCAACCCTCTCCATCTGCCCATCACCCACACACTCCTCCCACCCTCTCCATCTGCCCATCACCCACACACTCATCCCCACCTCTCCATCTGCTATCACCCACACACTCCTCCCACGCTCTCCATCTGCCCATCACCCACACCCTCCTACCCACCGTATCCACCTGCCCATCACCCACACACTCCTCCCCACCCTCTCCATCATCCCATCACCCACACACTCCTCCCCACCCTCTCCATCTGCCCATCACCCACACACTCCTCCCCACACTCTCCATCTGCCCATCACCCACACCCTCCTCCCCACCTTCTCCATCCGCCCATCACACACACACTCCTCCCCACCGTCTCCATCTGCCCATCACCCACACACTCTTCCCCACCCTCTCCATCTGCCCATCACACACACTCCTCCCCACACTCTCGATCTGCACATCACCCACACACTCCTCCCCACCCTCTCCATCTGCCCATCACCCACACACTCCTCCACACCCTCTCCATCTGTCCATCACCCACACACTCCTCCCCACCCTCTCCATCTGCCCATCACCCACACACTCCTCCCACACTCTCCATCTGTCCATCACCCACACACTCCTCCCCACCCTCTCCATCTGCCCATCACCCACACACTCCTCCCACACTCTCCATCTGCCTATCACCCAAACACTCCTCCCCACCCTCTCCATCTGCCCATCACCCACACACTCCTCCCCACCCTCTCCATCAGCCCATCACCCACACACTCCTCCCACACTCTCCGTTTGCCCATCACCCACACTCCTCCCCAACCCTCTCCATCTGCCCATCACCCACACACTCCTCCTCACCCTCTCCATCTGCCCATCACCCACACACTGCTCCCCACCTCTCCATCTGCCCATCACCCACACACTCCTCCCCTCCCTCTCCATCTGCCCATCACCAACACACTCCTCCCCACCCTCTCCATCTGCCCATCCCCCACACACTCCTCCCCACCCTCTCCATCTGCCCATCACCCACACACCCCTCCCCACCCTCTCCATCTGCCCATCACCCACACACTCCTCCCCACCCTCTCCATCAGCCCATCACCCACACACGCCTCCCACACTCTCCATTTGCCCATCACCCACACTGTCCTCCCCACACTCTCCATCTGCCCATCACCCACACACTGCTCCCCACCTCTCCATCTGCCCATCACCCACACACTCCTCCCCTCCCTCTCCATCTGCCCATCACCAACACACCTCCCCTCCCTCTCCATCTGCCCATCACCCACATACTCCTCCCCACCCTCTCCATCTGCCCATCCCCCACACACTCCTCCCCACCCCTCTCCATCTGCCCATCACCCACACTGTCCTCCCCACACTCTCCATCTGCTCATCACCCACACACTGCTCCCCACCTCTCCATCTGCCCATCACCCACACACTCCTCCCCTCCCTCTCCATCTGCCCATCACCAACACACTCCTCCCCTCCCTCTCCATCTGCCCATCACCCACATACTCCTCCCCACCCTCTCCATCTGCCCATCCCCCACACACTCCTCCCCCTCCCTCTCCATCTGCCCATCCCCCACACACTCCTCCCCACCCTCTCCATCTGCCCATCACCCACACACTCCTCCCTACCCTCTCCATCTGCCCATCACACACTCTGTCCTCCCCACCATCTCCATTTGCCCATCACCCACACACTCCTCCCACCCTCTCCATCTGCCCATCAACCACACACTCCACCCACCCTCTCCATCTGCCCATCACCCACACACTCCTCCCCACCGTCTCCATCTGCCCATCAACCACACACTCCACCCACCCTCTCAATCTGCCCATCACCCACACACTCCTCCCCACCCTCTCCATCTGCCCATCACCCACACACTCCTCCCCACCCTCTCCATCTGCACATCACCCACACACTCCTCCCCACCGTCTCCATCTGCCCATCACCCACACACTCCTGCCACCCTCTCCATCTGCCCATCACCCACACACTCCTCCCCACCCTCTCCATCTGCCCATCACCCACACACTCCTCAACACCCTCTCCATCTGCCGATCACCCACAGACTCCTCCCCACCCTCTCCATCTTCCCATCACTCACACACTCCTGCCACCCTCTCCATCTGCACATCACCCACACACTCCTCCCACCCTCTCCATCTGCCCATCACCCACACACTCCTCCCACCCTCTCCATCTGCACATCACCCACACACTCCTCCCCACCCTCTCCATCTGCACATCACCCACACACTCCACCCCACCTTCTCCATCTGCCCATCCCCCACACACTCCTCCCACCCTCTCCATCTGCCCATCACCCACACTGTCCTCCCCACCCTCTCCATCTGCCCATCACCCACACACTCCTTCCACCCTCTCCATCTGCCCATCACCCACACTGTCCTCCCCACCCTCTCCATCTGCCCAACCCCCACACACTCCTCCCACCCTCTCCATCTGCCCATCACCCACACTGTCCTCCCCACCCTCTCCATCTGCCCATCACCCACACTGTCCTCATCACCCTCTCCATCTGCCCATCCCCCACACACTCCTCCCACCCTCTCCATCTGCCCATCACCCACACAATCCTCCCCACCCTCTCCATCTGCCCATCACCCACACTCTCCTCCCCACACTCTCCATCTGCCCATCACCCATACACTCCTCCCTACCCTCTCCATCTGCCCATCACCCACACACTCCTCCCCACCCTCTCCATCTGCCCATCAGCCACACACTCCTCCCCACCCTCTCCATCTGCCCATCACCCACACTGTCCTCCCCACCCTCTCCATCTGCCCATCACCCACAGACTCCTCCCCCAGCTTCTCCATCGGCCCATCCCCTGCACAATCCTCCCCACCCTCTCCAACTGCCCATCGTCTGCACACTCCTCCCCACCCTCTCCATCTGCCCATCACCCACACACTACCCCCCACCTCTCCATCTGCCCATCACTGACACAATCTTCCGCACCCGCTACATCTGCCCATCACGCACACTCCTCCCACCCTCTCCATCTGCCCATCACCCACACTCTCCTCCCCATCCTCTCAATCTGCCCATCCACACACTCCTCCCCACCTCTCCATCAGCCCATCACCCACACTCTCCTCCCCATCCTCTCCATCTGCCCATCACCCACACACTCCTCCCCACCCTCTCCATCTGCCCATCACCCACACACTCCTCCCTACCCTCTCCATCTGCCCATCACCCACACACTCCTCCCACCCTCTCCATCTGCCCATCAACCACACACTCCACCCACCCTCTCCATCTGCCCATCACCCACACACTCCTCCCCACCGTCTCCATCTGCCCATCAACCACACACTCCACCCACCCTCTCCATCTGCCCATCACCCACATACTCCTCCCCACCCTCTCGATCTGCCCATCACCCACACACTCATCCCCACCCTCTCCATCTGCCCATCCCCCACACACTCCTCCCTACCCTCTCCATCTGCCCATCACCCACACTGTCCTCCCCACCGTCTCCATCTGCCCATCACCCACACACTCCTCCCTACCCTCTCCATCTGCCCATCACACACTCTGTCCTCCCCACCCTCTCCATCTGCCCATTACCCACACTGTCCTCCCCACCGTCTCCATTTGCCCATCACCCACACACTCCTCCCACCGTCTCCATCTGCCCATCAACCACACACTCCACCCACCCTCTCAATCTGCCCATCACCCACACACTCCTCCCCACCCTCTCCATCTGCCCATCACCCACACACTCCTCCCCACCCTCTCCATCTGCACATCACCCACACACTCCTCCCCACCGTCTCCATCTGTCCATCACCCACACACTCCTGCCCCCTCTCCATCTGCCCATCACCCACACACTCCTCCCCACCCTCTCCATCTGCCCATCACCCACACACTCCTCCCCACCCTCTCCATCTGCCGATCACCCACAGACTCCTCCCCACCCTCTCCATCTTCCCATCACTCACACACTCCTGCCACCCTCTCCATCTGCACATCACCCACACACTCCTCCCACCCTCTCCATCTGCCCATCACCCACACACTCCTCCCACCCTCTCCATCTGCACATCACCCACACACTCCTCCCCACCCTCTCCATCTGCACATCACCCACACACTCCACCCCACCTTCTCCATCTGCCCATCCCCCACACACTCCTCCCACCCTCTCCATCTGCCCATCACCCACACTGTCCTCCCCACCCTCTCCATCTGCCCATCACCCACACACTCCTTCCACCCTCTCCATCTGCCCATCACCCACACTGTCCTCCCCACCCTCTCCATCTGCCCAACCCCCACACACTCCTCCCACCCTCTCCATCTGCCCATCACCCACACTGTCCTCCCCACCCTCTCCATCTGCCCATCACCCACACTGTCCTCCCCACCCTCTCCATCTGCCCATCCCCCACACACTCCTCCCACCCTCTCCATCTGCCCATCACCCACACAATCCTCCCCACCCTCTCCATCTGCCCATCACCCACACTCTCCTCCCCACACTCTCCATCTGCCCATCACCCATACACTCCTCCCTACCCTCTCCATCTGCCCATCACCCACACACTCCTCCCCACCCTCTCCATCTGCCCATCAGCCACACACTCCTCCCCACCCTCTCCATCTGCCCATCACCCACACTGTCCTCCCCACCCTCTCCATCTGCCCATCACCCACAGACTCCTCCCCCAGCTTCTCCATCGGCCCATCCCCTGCACAATCCTCCCCACCCTCTCCAACTGCCCATCGTCTGCACACTCCTCCCAACCCTCTCCATCTGCCCATCACCCACACACTACCCCCCACCTCTCCATCTGCCCATCACTGACACAATCTTCCGCACCCGCTACATCTGCCCATCACGCACACTCCTCCCACCCTCTCCATCTGCCCATCACCCACACTCTCCTCCCCATCCTCTCAATCTGCCCATCCACACACTCCTCCCCACCTCTCCATCAGCCCATCACCCACACTCTCCTCCCCATCCTCTCCATCTGCCCATCACCCACACACTCCTCCCCACCCTCTCCATCTGCCCATCACCCACACACTCCTCCCTACCCTCTCCATCTGCCCATCACCCACACACTCCTCCCCACCCTCTCCATCTGCCATCACCCACACACTCCTCCCTACCCTCTCCATCTGCCCATCACCCACACACTCCTCCCCACCCTCTCCATCTGCCCATCACCCACACACTCCTCCCCACCCTCTCCATCTGCCCATCACCCACACACTCCTACCCACCCTCTCCATCTGCCCATCACCCACACACTCCTCCCCACCCTCTCCATCTGCCCATCACCCACACACTCCTCCCCACCCTCTCCATCTGCCCATCACCCACACACTCCTACCCACCCTCTCCATCTGCCCATCACCCACACACTCCTCCCCACCCTCTCCATCTGCCCATCACCCACACACTCCTCCCCACCCTCTCCATCTGCCCATCACCCACACACTCCTACCCACCCTCTCCATCTGCCCATCACCCACACACTCCTCCCTACCCTCTCCATCTGCCCGTCACCCACACACTCCTCCCCACCCTCTCCATCTGTCTATCATCCAAACACTCCTCCCCACCCTCTCCATCTGCCCATCACCCACACACTCCTCCCCACCCTCTCCATCTGCCCGTTACCCACACACTCCTCCCCACCTCCCTCCCTTTACTCAGGGGTCCACTTTCCCCTCCTATCTGATTCCAAAATCTTCAGTCACTGACACCTCTCACCTCCCAGTTTCTGACACATTTCCACCCCTCCCTCATCTATTACCCCTCACCTGGATCCACCCATCACCTGCCAATTACCCTCCACAGAAGTAACCGGACACACTGGGAGACCCAGGTGCTTTGTGTGTTACCACCACAACATGTCCCGTGTTACCAAGATTAACCCTGACCTCCCTCTGCCAGTTAGCACCACCACTACTTGCCCCAGTTACCCTGTCAGTCCCGGTGGACTTTACCACCCGGGGGAGCCGGGGAGCTCAGGACCCGCCGCCCGCGGCTGCTGCTGAATCCGCAGTGTTTCTGTTCCGTTGACGGATGCGGTGAACGAGTTAAAATTAATGGATCGATAATTCTCACATCGTGTTTATTTCACTCTCCGCACATTTATATTTACACTGACTGACTCCTGACGCCGGTCCCGGGACCCGACCCGTTTACAGACCCGGAGCGGAACCGGAGCAGATTCTCAGCCACTCGTTTTTATTCCAAGGCCCGAAGAAAGGATAAAGTTTCTCCGTGAATTTATTCCCAGTGAAGGTGTGGAGATGGGACTTGGTCTCCGCGTTGTAAAATGAAACTGTCCCGGACTCGTAACTGAGATAAACTCCCACCCTCCCGGGGATGGGACCGGCAGGGAGACGGGAATCAGGGGAGGTGAAAACCCACATCGTGTCATCAATCCGCGCGATGATCCAGAATCCGGTCTCCGGACTCAGACCGACCTCTCCCTTCCTCTTCACAGACTCTGCGGCGACTCCCAGACCCCACCGCCGATTCCCCGTCACCTCCACCTCCACCTCCCAGTAATGTCTCCCCGATGTGAATCCCTCCGATCCCAGTACACATTCCCAGACTGTGAACCTCTTCCCGGTGTCAGGGAGATTCCTCCGGGTCCCGGTTCGTCTCACACTCTTCCGATCCTCAGACACCTCGAGCAGCGGATGCGCCGTTTCCACATCCAGGGTGACAGAGACTGGGGGGAGAAGCAGAGAATTAGAGAGTCCCCGGGGACCGGGGGGAGACTCGGGCAGCGCGGCCCCGGGGATCGGGGGGAGACTCGGGCAGCGCGGCCCCGGGGTCGGGGGGAGACTCGGGCAGCGCGGCCCCGGGGATCGGGGGGGAGACTCGGGCAGCGCGGCCCCGGGATCGGGGGGAGACTCGGGCAGCGCGGCCCCGGGGATCGGGGGAGACTCGGGCAGTGCGGCCACGGGGATCGGGGGGAGACTCGGGCAGCGCGGCCCCGGGGATCGGGGGGAGACTCGGGCAGCGCGGCCCCGGGGACCGGGAGGAGACTCGGGCAGCGCGGCCCCGGGGATCGGGGGCGGGGGAGACTCGGGCAGCGCGGCCCCGGGATCGGGGGGACACTCGGGCAGCGCGTCCCCGGGGACCGGGGGCGAGACTCGGGCAGCGCGGCCCCGGGGACCGGGGGGAGACTCGGGCAGCGCGGCCCCGGGGACCGGGGGGAGACTCGGGCAGCGCGGCCCCGGGGATCGGGGGAGACTCGGGCTGCGCGGCCCCGGGGATCGGGGGGAGACTCGGGCAGCGCGGCCCCGGGACCGGGGGGAGAGGCCGCTGGGCCTCAGGCGCAGTTGGGTGGGCGACAGGACCCTTTCCCGGGGTTTTACCCAAACACAGCGGATGGAGAACCGGCATCTTCCTGAGGATTTTCCTCGACATGGAGAGCGGATTTTCCTCTATTAACAAACAGAATTCTGGAGGATCTCAGCTGGTTCCGGAGTTCAGAGTTCAATTCCAACACCATCTGTAAGGAGTTTGTACTTTCTCCCTGTCACCTTGTGCATTTCCAATGAGTGCTCCCAATTCATCCCTCAGATTGGGGAGGAGTGGACAGTGAGGAAGACCATCATTACTTGCAGTTGGATCTGGGGCAGCTGGGAAAATGGGCTGAAAAGTGTCAGCTGGAATTTAATGCAGACAAGTGTGAGCTGTTGCTCTTCGGTAGGACCCCAGTGTCGGTCTTTCACAGTGAATGGTCGGGCACTGAGGACTCTGTTCCACAGCAGATCTGGGAACACAGGTCCAGAATACACCGAAAGTGGTGTTACAGGTAGATAGGGTCATAAAAAAAGCTTTTCTTTGGCCTTCATAAATCAAAGTATTGAGTACAGGAGATGGATGTTATGTTGAAGTTGTATGAGATGTTGGTGAGGCCTAATTTTGAATATTGTGCGCCGGTTCAGTCAATGACCTACAGGAGAGATGTAAACAAGTTTAAAATTGTCATGCGGGGAGGTTGGGAACGGACCCAAAAGCAAGACACAGACACTGAACTACCAGGAATAGGACTGGGCATGAGAAGGAAGCAAGGGAAGTGAGGAAGAAAGGACGCTGGAGATGACACAGGCCCCGAACGAGGCAAGGATTCCGGGCCTGGGCTAGGACTAGACGAGGATAGTGGAACCAGGACATGGAACTGGGAACTAGGAGCCTAGGCTTGGGCTTCAAGCCAGAGACTGCACAAGAACCCAGAACCTGGGTCTTGACTCTGGCTCGGACTCCAGAACCAGGTGAGAAAAAGACGTGGCTACAGGACGAGGAGAGTCACAGGACGGGACGAGAGACTCCCGGACAGGACAAGGGAATCCCAGCACAGGACGAGAGAATCCCAGCACCGGGCTAGGCAAGGTATTCCTGTGCTGGGTGAGGCACATGGACACGACGAGAACACAGAGCCTGGGTCGAGGGAGAACAGGAACGCAGAACACAGAGCCGACACCCCTCCTTGGATACAGGACGTAGGGCCGGGGCTTTACACAGAACGCTGAACACAACGAGACAGTTCCCAACACTTTTGTCACATTGGCATTCAGAAATCAAAGTATTGAGTACAGGAGATGGTTGTTATGCTGAAGTTGTATGAGATGTTGTTGAGGCCTAATTTGGAATATTGTGTACAGTTTTGGTCACCTACCTACAGGAAGGATGTAAACAAGTTTGAAAGAGTACAGAGAAAATTTCCAGGGATGTAGCTGGGACTGGAGGACCTGAGTCATAAGGAAAGATTGAATAGTTTAGGACTTTATTCCTGTAACATAGAAGACTAAGAGGAGATTTGATAGAGGTATACAAAATTATGAGGGGTATAGATAGGGTAAATGCAAGCAGGCTTTTTCCATGGCGGTTGGGTGGGATTACAACTAGAGGTCATGGGTTAAAGGTGAAAGATGAAAAGTTTAAGGGGAAGATGAGGGGAAACTGCTTCATTCAGAGGGTTGTGAGAGTGTGGAACCATCTGCCAGCCCAAGTGGTACAAGCAAGCTCGATTTAAACATTTAAGTGAAGTTTGGATGGTACATGGATGTTCGGAGTTGGAGGACCATGGTCCCAGTGCAGGTCGATGGGAGCAGGTAGTTTAAATGCTTCGGTATAGACCAGATGGGCTGAAGGGCCTGTGCTGTTCGTTTCTATCACTCTGTGACGTTCGTAAAAAGACATAACGGTTTGTAGGTTAAATGGTCATTGTACATTGCCCCATGATTAGGCTGGTTTTAAATAGTTGGGGTGCTGGGTGGAGCGGGTCGTTGGACTGGGACGGCCTGTTTCACACTGTCTCTAAATAAATAAATAACCTCTTCACTGTCCATGAAACCACCAATTTTAGAGTCCTTCACAAACCTACTAAACACGTCACCTACATTCTCTCCAAATCATTCATATGAATGATGAAAAACAGTGGACCCAGCACCGATCCCTGCAGCACAACCACTGGTCACAGGACTCCACCCAGACAACTCTGTATCCTATTCCAGATCGTACTGTCTCCCATGTGATCTAACTCTCTGCTACCTTGTCAAATCCCTCGCTAAACTCCATGGAGACGATGTCTACTGCACTTTCATCAGCTGTAATTTATTTATTGAGATACAGCACGGAATAGGCCCTTCCAGCCCTTTGACCCCCACCACCCAGAAACCCCTGATTTAATCCGAGCCTGACCATAGGACAAGTTACAATGACCCCCACCACCCAGCAATCCCTGATTTAATCCGAGCCTGAGAATGGGACAAGTTACAATGATCCCCACCACCCAGCAACCCCTGATTTAATCCGAGCCTGACCATGGGACAAGTTACAATGACCCTCACCACCCAGCAACCCCTGATTTAATCCGAGCCTGACCATGGGACAAGTTACAATGACCCCCAGCACCCAGCAACCCCTGATTTAATCCGAGCCTGACCATGGGACAAGTTACAATGACCCCCACCACCCAGCAATCCCTGATTTAGAACGGGTTAATTGGATTGTGGGAAGAAGTGGAGAACCTGAAGGAAACCCCCACAGTGCAAGTTACAATTACCAATTTACCTGCCACCCGGTACGGGTTTGGACTGTGAAACCGGAGAACCCGTAGGAAATCCACACGGTCACAGGGAGAACGTACAAACTCCTCACAGGCAATGACGGGACATGAACCCGGGTCACTGGTACTGTAAACCGTTGTGCTAACCACTATGCTACTGTACCGTCCATGCAGAAAACCAAGCTGGGTCTCCCTGATTAGTCCTCACCTTTCCAAATGAATGTAGATCCTGTCTCTCAGAATCCCCTCCATTAATGAACCCACATCTGACTTTAGGCTCACCGGTCTGTACTTCCCAGGTTTTTCCCTACAGTCAATCTTCAACAAATGTTCAAAATTAGTCTCCCTCCAGTCTTCTGGCCCCTCACCCGTAGTTATCGATGACACACATATCTCCAAAAGGGCCTAACAATCTCTTCCTGAGCTTCTCACAATGTCCTGGGATACACTTGATCAGGACCTGGGGATTTATCGACCCTTCTGCATTTTAGGACCTGCAGCATATTTGCTTCTGTAATGTGGTAGAAAATGGAGTCGATCATCTTCTGTAACACGGGGGAATTGAGGGCCCTGTGGAACTGGCACAGAAGAGGAGCTGAGCCCTGGGACTGAGAAATGATGACAGGGAGGTTTAGAAGGATATGGGCCAAATGCAGGTAAACGGACTGGGAGGTGATCTGACAGAAATATATAAGGTTATGAGGGGTGTAGATTGAGCAGAGGAGAAGGGGAGTGATGAGACAGGAGTCTGAAGTGACTGTGGACTGAAGATTGGTGAAAGATGGCAGGCAGCTTGTTCCAGGTAGCGGAAGGGTGGGGAGTGTGGACTGTGGAGTTGGGAGACACTGGGAAGTGAATGACAGGTGGAGACCAACACAGTGAAAGTTTTGATCGCTAGTCGGAGCGGGGTTGCAGGTAAGTTTGGGAGATGGGAAGGTGGGAGACAGCTGTGGGAGGGTGAGAAACAGGAGCACAAAGGCTAACCTGTACTGGAATCTGATCAGTAAAGGAGGTTCTACTCTATCCGCCCAAAGGGGAACTTCCCAGTGGCCAAACATTTTAATTCCCATTCCAAAATGTCGGTCCGTGGCTGCCTCTTGCGCCAAGATGAGGCCATCCTCAGGATGGAGGAGAACACCTTGTATTCTGCCGGGGTAGCCTCTGACCTGATGGCATGAATATTGATTTCTTCTTCAGGTAAAACTTTTCTCACCTCCCTCCCCTCTTCTTCTATTCCCCACTCTGGCCTTTAACCTCTTCTCACCTCCCTGTCACTACTCCCTGGGTCCCCTCCTCCTTCCCTTTCTCTTATGGTCCACTCTCCTCTCCGATCAGATTCCTTCCTCTCCAGCCCTTTAGCTTTCCCACCCCCCACCCCCGGCTTCACCTATCACCTTCTCGCTAGACTCCCTCCCCTCTCCCCACCTTTTTATTCCGGCATCTCCCCCCCACTTCAATTTTAGTCCTGAAGAAGGATCACAGCCCAAAACATCATTCCAATAGATGCTGTCTGACCTGCTGAGTTCCTCCAGCATTTTGTGTGTGTTGATTTGGATTTCCAGCATCTGCAGACTTTTTCCTGTTTATGACAATGGGAACCATTAGGGGAGAGATGAATGGCAGATGGAACCAGGACCAGATGGGGGAGGGGTGGAAAGCCTGTGGTGAACTGTGTGTGTAGATGGAAACAGAAGGTGAAGGGGGATGAATATGGGTGATAAGGGTCTCCTTTCTCACAAACCCTCTCCCCACAGCCCCTCATTAGGACAGAGGATGAATTTGCAGAGACTCTGGCAGATATATTTGCTTCACATTTCCCCACAGGTGAGCTGCTGGAAGACGGGAGGGTGGCTCAGGTGCTGCCGTAAGAAGGGCTGGAAGGTCACACCAGGGAACTCCAGGGGAGTCCAGAACTAGAGGGCAGAGACTGAAGGTGAGAGGGAAAGTTTTTCTAGGGATCTGCAGGGCAACTTTCTCACTGTGAGGGAAGTGGGTACGTGTGGAATTTACTGCCAAAGGAAGCTGGAGAAAGAGGTAAAATTAAAATATTATAAGATCAATTTAGACAGGTACAACAATAGGCAATGGTTAGAAGGATATGGGACAAACACACGGAAATGTGTCTGTGTCTCTGACAATGCATTTGCATATTATCAATATATCAATGTATCAATGTGTGTGTTGGTTGTGGTAAATATCAGTGAGTGTGTGTACACAATGAAGGTGAGTGTGCACATTGAACTATTTGGATGTTACAGTGTGTCTTCACATGTCCAGTGTGTGTTGACAATGTGTGACACGTGTGTGAATTGTTCAAATAGAAACCATTCACTGTGTCTGAAGAGAATAGTTTCCAGGTTACTGAGGGGACTAACAATGTGCAGTGCTGAGGCTCTGACTACAATCTGCTGAGCCTTCTTGTGAATGTGTGTGAGGGAGATTTGCCAGACCAGTTATGCTGTGTCCACCAGTGTTAAAGCTGGTTGGTGTGTCCGGGCTCAGTCTCAATGTGGTGGTTTGATAACAACAGTGAGACTGGCGAGTCCAGCAGGGGGCAGAGCTGAGTCAATCAGACTGCGGTCACGGACAGGTCAGACAGGGTGAGAGGCTCGAAGGACTGGTGTGTTATTCTGACAATCCCTGTTACCACAGTGATACCAGATTTTATCCACTTTAATGACATTAATGGAATATTAATTCCAGAGCTACCATGTCAGGATTCAAACCCGTGCATTGGCTTGTTTGTCCAGTGCAAATGGGATCAGGATGCAGTGATTCGACCAGTGAATTGTTTGTATTTGCCCCTGGTTTGGTGTGTTCAAGGGTCTGACATCTCCAGCTGACCATGTGGCAGTGATGCCTCCCGGCAGGTGGGGTTAGTGCCGGAATGAATCTGTATGTTTTACCTCGCTTAATGCTGTCCAGGTGTTCTCCCAATGCCGTGTCGAACAAATAGGGGTGATAGAATTTTTCAACCAACAGGGCACCATCTGTCACTGACAATGTCCTGTCTTCATCACTAATCCTGTAAATATTACACATCTAGTTATAAACTGAACATCCGTGATATTTGAACTATTTTACAAATCCACACAGAGTTTTGGTCAAGACCACGTCCTACCTCCTCTTCCGATGAGCTTCCTCCTGAAATAAATCAAACACAGATCTCAATTGACTGAGACTGACCATCGGCATCCGAACAGCAGGAATCTGAGACAACTAATTACAAGCTGCTGAAAATTCCCACTTAATTCTTTCCCACTGAAAGTAATGGAGAAAGAGGAGAACGACGGGAGAAAGTACAAGGAATGGGTATGAAATTTATACCATAACTGAGAGGATGGAACTTACAGGAGAGACTGGACAGGTTGTGTATTTTTATCTGGATACGATGTCAGGGAGGATCAGATGGAGGAATTTAGTATTCCAAATGGATTTGATGGGGTGGGAGTGGAGAAAATGTTTCTCCTTGTGTGAGACCAAAAGTCAGAGATAAAGCATCAGTTGGTTGTTAATAAATCCCACAAGAAATGTGGTAAAGAGAATATCAGAAACACATTCATAGCCTGTGACTGTAACTGGGTGTTACTCTGAGTCTCAGGGGATATTATACGTGGGAATCACAGAAACGACCACCATCTCAGTGCTCTGATCAGAGTAACTCATTCCCGAGAAGGTTGCAGACTGTCCTGTGATGTACAGACGTTGTGGGAGGCCGGTTTGGGACAATGACAATTCTGAACAGTCAGGATGTCCTGACTGGTGGAAATCAGTTTCCAACTACAGAATTTGTGATAGAATGCATCATTTTCTGATGGTGCACTTTTACAGAAACAAACTGAAATCTCTCACCGTGAGGAATGTGATATTTTCTTGTTTATCCATCCGTTCCTGTAACTTTGAGATTTCCTCCTGGATGGAATTTAAATTCTCTTGAATCTCTCGAAGATTTTTCTCCATTGGATTCAGAATCCTCTCCTCTTCTTCCCTGAGATCTCGGAGTGCACGCTGCTCTTTCTCAGTGAGAACCCGGCGCAGTTCAGCAAAATGGGATGTGATCTGTGACTGAAGACTGTGTGACTGTTCCTGTCAATGAAAGGAGAGGCTAGTTTAATATTTGAGGCTATTTTTTGTATTTCCTTCTGACATGGAAGGTAACCATTCAGCCCATTAACGTCTCTGCTGCTTCCTAGAACAATCCCCTCCATCACATTCCCCCACGTGTCCCTGAAACATATACTCCGTCTCTGACCCACTAACTCCGACCGGATTCACAGACCACTCAATGTCACAAGGTTAATTACAGTCGCCAATTTACCGTTCAACCATGCAATGTCGGCTAAAGGAAGGTACTGGTTACGGGGAGAACATGCAAACTCCACGCAGACAGCTCCAGGGGTCAGGATCGATCCCAGGTTACTGGAGCTGCGATATTCTGCTATTCTGCATTAAAGGGAACAAAACTACACAGCGAATTTGCAAATTCTGCTCTGGAAGCCTCACCCGAACTCCAGAAATCTTCTCTTTCTGTTGTTGCTCCATTTCCTCGAAGTCTGATTTCTTTTCAGTGAGAGAGTCTAAGGAAGATTTAACCCGACCCTGGGAATCAGAGAGTGAAGACATTAGACCAAAATATGCAACTAAGTAAACAGTTCATCAAAAGCTGGTTAGTTTTACCTTGTAGATTTCAACGGCTTCGGTAACCGGCATGAAGTTGTGAGACTTGTGTTCCCGCGCAGTCGCACAGATCAGGCAGATCAGTGTCTCGTCCGTCTCACAAAACAGCTTCAGTTCTTCCCCATGTTTCTCGCAGTGAAGTTTATTTTCCTCCTCTTTCGGATTCAGGTTTAGTTTTCGAGCTTTCTCAGACAGATTTGCCAAGGCCCGATTAACCCTGAGGCTGCGGTCCGCAAACTCCTCTCTACATTCCGGGCAGGAGTTTCTCTCCTCCCTTTCCCAACACCGTGTGATACAGGAGCGGCAGAAGTTGTGTCCACACTCCAGTATAACCGGGTCGGTGAAGAAATCCAGGCAGATGGGACAAATTGCCTCCTCGGTTAAACTCTCGACCTGTCCTTTCGAAGCCATGTTAACTCCCGGTACTTCCGGGTTCAGGGTCCATTCACTTTCGGGGAGCTGCTGAACTACTGCAGTACCGCGATTGTCCACCAGGGGCGCTGCGGTCTGGGGAATGAATGTTCCTTTTCAGTGAAGCAGGAATCGTGTTCATTTCCACAGCAGCGATCAGAAACACATTAAACAAGTCTGACATAGATAAAGCCGGAGAGAAGAGCTTGGTTCAGTCTACGGGAGAACTGAAAGGGCAAGTCCTGAAAAGAGCGACAGAAGGGACTGTAAATGCAAGAGTCTGGAAGGAACTAAGCGAGTCAGACAGCATTTGTGGAGAAAAATAGACAGAAGATATTCCGGGTTGAGACAGTCCAGACGAAGGTTCTCTACGCGAAATGTCAATTGCCCATTTCTCTCCACAGTTGCTGCCTGACCCTCGGTGTTCCTCCAAAAGCACGATTCGTTTAGCTGGAGGACTAAAGAGAGACTGAGGTGTAAAAACAGTGAATAATGTAAATTTATAGCAACTGTTAAATCAGTTAATGGTATGGGACACGGGATGTGGAGGGAATCTGCTGTGAGGAGACTGATGCTGTGCCGATGACAAAGATGTGTCTGCAGGAATCACCACAGGACTGGACATTGTACGTCACAGTGTGGAAAACATTCAACTCCTGATTTCCATTTCCCTGCTTGACTTCACCACATACAGCCCGGCTCCAAAGATTTGGTCTCACTTGTTCGGAACAGGGTCCACGTGAGGAAATGATTTCCTCCTGCCTGTCTTCTAAACCCCGTCAGCCCCAGAGAGCAGGGGCACTGGTGGAATCTCCACTCACAAACACAGGAGATTCTGCAGATGCTGGAATTCCAGAGCAACACACACAATATCCTGGAGGAACTCAGCCGGTCAGGCAGCATATGGAGAGGAATAAACTGCGTTCAAGTGTCTCGGTCGGAAACGACGACTGTTATCCTCTCCACAGCTGCTGCCTGACCCCCTGAGTTCCTCCAGTATTTTGAGTGTGTTGCTCTGCAATCTCCACGTCGCTGAGTCTGACAGTCTTCATCAGGCAGCGTCCACAACAGCAGCTCGAGGGACAGAGGGACTGGGGGTTGGGTTTTGGGTTTGGGGACCTGTCTCCCACTTAAATACGGTTCAGATGGAACAGCACAGAAAGAACCTGCCAGACAGCAGTGGTGAGTTTCGGGAACAAGTCAGTTTATTCAGACCCTGTTACAGTGAACATCGGGGAACACTTCGAGTGTGATCTCAAAGATACTCTACTGAGCCAATAATCGTACGGATTCCTGTTATACAATGGTGACATGCGGATTTCACAAAAAATTATCAGAAACCTGAAGGCATGAACATTGACTTCTCTAACCTACATTTCTCTGTAATATTTGGCCTTTGATTATTTCTATGTGGTCTCTCGCGATCTGACTGACAACCATTTCCCAATGCTCTCTGTCATTCATTGTCTTCATTTCTGACCCTGTTTTCCTGCCGTGACTCTCCTTATCTGATGATAAACTCTCCTGCCGTGGTCTGCAATCCAACCTCCACCTGTTTAACTTTGATCCAGTGAGCTTCACCTTGCTGACTGAACACGTCCACAGTCTAATCACTGACCTGACTGTCATATCGTCACCTCTCAGTCACCTTCTCCCTTGGCCTAACTACTGTAATGTCCCAAATAGTAAGGCAGCTAGTTTAAATATTTTATCAGCTTTCCCAATTCTCATGATTCGCAGAGATCCCTTCCTCAGACATCACTGCCTGACACTGTGTGGTGTGATTGTCACTTGCCACCTATCAGCCCAGGCCTGGATATTGTCCAGGTCTTGCTGCATTTGTGTTGTGGGCTGCTTCATTACCTGAGGGGTGGCAGATGGAGCTGAACATTGTGTCGTCATCAGTGACCATCCCGACCTCTGACCTTACGATGGACAGAAGGTTGTTGAGGAAGCAGCTGAGGGTGTTTGGGTCGAGGACTCTGTCCTGAGGAGTTCCTGCAGAGATGTCCTGTGGCTGAGATGATCGGCTCCAAACACCACAACCATCTTCTTTGTGCCGGGGATGACACAAAGATTCCCACTGATTCCCCCATTATTCCTTCACTTGCACTATTTATTTTATAATTCATAGTGATGTTATGTCTCTGCACTGCACTGCTGCTCAGAGCAACACATTTCACATCATATATAACAGAGATAATTAACCCAATTCTGATTCTGTTTCCGCAGATTTGTCAGGCCCAGTGACCTGTCTGATCCGACCTCTTTCAATCATGTGTGTAAACCCTCCCAACACCCCATAATTTCTCTGTTCATCCATCGGGTCACCCCTCCCCACACACACAACTGTGAACACAACTCCTTCCCTCCACAACAGTGAGATCTTACAGAAGTCAGGGCCCTCAAGTCAGGTCGTGGCTCCTGCAGGTTGCAATATTTAACCATATAACCATATAACAATTACAGCACGGAAACAGGCCATCTTGGCCCTTCTAGTCCATGCCAACGCTTACACTCACCTAGTCCCACTGGCCCGCACTCAGCCCATAACCCTCCATTCCTTTCCTGTCAATATTCCTATCCAATTTTACTTTAAATGACAATACCGAACCTGCCTCTACCACTTCCACTGGAAGCTCGTTCAACACAGCTTCCACTCTGAGTAAAGAAATTCCCCCTCGTGCTACCCTTAAAATTTTGCCCCCTAACTCTCAAATCATGTTTTCTAGTTTGAAACTCCCCTACTCTCAATGGAAAAAGCCTATCCACATCAACTCGATCTATCCCCCTCATTATTTTAAATACCTCTATCATTCCCCCTCAACCTTCTATGCTCCAAAGAATAAAGACCTAACTTGTTCAGCCTTTCCCTGTAACTAAGGTGCTGAAACCCAGGTAACATTCCAGTAAATCATCTCTGTACTCTCTCTATTTTGTTGATATCTTGCCTACAATTTGGTGACCAGAACTGTACACAATACTCCAAATTCGGCCTTACCAATGCCTTGTACATTTTTAGCATTTCATCCCAACTCTTGTACTCAATACCTTGATTTATAAAGGCCAGCATACCAAAAGCTTTCTTCACCACCCTATCCACATGAGATTCTACCTTCAGGGAACTATGCACCATTATTCCTCGATCACTCTGTTCTACTGCATTTTTCAATGCCCTACCATTTACCATGTATATCCTATTTGGATTATTCCTACCAAAATGTAGCATTTATCAACATTAAACTCCATCTGCCATCATTCAGCCCACTCTTCTAACTAGCCGAAATCTCTCTGCAAGCATTGAAAACCTATTTCTTTATCCACAACACCACCTACCTTACTATCATCTGCAAACTTACTAATCCAATTTATCACACCATCATCCAGATCATTAATGTATATGACGAAAAACATTGGACCCAGTACAGATCCCTGAGGTACACCACTAGTCACCGGCCTCCAACCTGACAAACAGTTATCCACCACTACTCTCTGGCATCTCCCATCCAGCCACTGTTGAATCCATTTAACTTCTTCAATATTAATACCTGACGATTGAACCTTCCTAACTAACCTTCCGTGCAGAACCTCGTCAAAGGTCTATATGAAGTCCATATAGACAACATCCACTACCTTACCCTCGTCAACTTTCCTCATAACCTCTTCAAAATTTCAATAAGATTTGTCAAACATGACCTTCCACGCACAAATCCATGCTGATTGTTCCTAATCAGACCCTGTCTATTCAGATAATTATATATACCATCTCTAAGAATACTTTCCATTAATTTACCCACCACTGACGTCAAACGGACAGGCCTATAATTGCTAGATTTACTCTTAGAACCCTTTTTAAACAATGGAACCACATGAGCAATGCACCAATCCTCCAGCACCATCCCCGTTTCTAATGACATTTGAAATATTTCTGTCAGAGCCCCTGCTATTTCCACACCAACTTCCCTCAAGGTCCTAGTGAAGATCCTGTCAGGATCCGGAGATTTATCCGCTTTTATTTTCCTTAAAAGTGCCAGTACTTCCTCCTCTTTTTTTCTTCATAGTTTCCATAACTTCCCTACTTGTTTCCCTTACCTTACACAATTCAATATCCTTCTCCTTAGTGAATACTGAAGGAAAGAAATTGTTCAAAATCTCCCCCACCTCTTTCGGTTCCACACATAGCTGTCCTCTCTGATTCTCAAAGGAACCAATTTTATCCCTCACTGTCCTTCTGCTATTAATATAACTGTAGAAACCCTTTGGATTTATTTTCACCTTACTAGCCAAAGTAACCTCGTATCTTTTAGCTTTTCTAATTTCTTACATAAGATTCTTTTTTACTTTCTTTATATTCCTCGAGCACCTCATTTACTCCATGCTCCCTATATTTATTATAGATCTCCCTCTTTTTCCGAATCAAGTTTCCAATAACCCTTGGAAACCATGGCGCTCTCAAACTTTTAACCTTTCCTTTCAACCTAACAGGAACATGAAGATTCTGTACCCTCAAAATTTCACCTTTAAATGACCTCCATTTCTCCATTACATCCTTCCCATTAAACAAATTGTCCCAATCCACTCCTTCTAAGTCTTTTCGCAACTCCTGAAAGTTAGCCTTTCTCTAATCAAAAATCTCAACCCTGGGTCCAGTCCTATCCTTCTCCAAAATTATATAGAAACTAATGGTATTGTGATCACTGGACCCGAAGTGCTCCCCAACACATGTCCATCACCTGACCTATCTCATTCCTTAACAGGAGATCCAACACTGCCCCTTCTCTATTCGGTACCTCTATGTATTGCTGCAAAAAACTATCCTGCACACATTTTACAAACTCCAAACCATCCAGCCCTTTTACAGAATGGGCTTCCCAGTCTATGTGTGGAAAATTAAAATCTCCCACAATCACAACCCTCTGCTTACTACAAATATCTGCTATCTCCTTACAAATTTGCTCCTCCAATTCTTGCTCCCCATTAGGTGGTCTATAATATACCCCTATAAGTGTCACTACACCTGTCCCATTCCTCAATTCCACCCAAATAGGCTTCCTAGACGAGCCCTCTAATCTATCCTGCCAAAGCACTGCTGTAAGATTTTCTCAGACAAGCAATGCAACACCTCCCCCTCTTGCCCCTCCGATTCTATCACACCTGAAACAACGAAATCCAGGAATATTTAGTTGCCAATCACACCCCTCCTGCAACCATGTTTCACTAATAGCTACAACATCATATTTCCAGGTATCAGTCTGTGCTCTAAGCTCATCCACCTTTCTTACAATGCTCCTAGCATTAAAATAAATGCATTTAAGTCCTGATGTATGCCCGTCACAATTCACCAGGACACTGCGCTTTGGGGCATCCTCAACGCAAAGTCCTGATGTATGCCCGTCAGAGTTCACCAGGACACTGCGCTTTGGGGCATCCTCAACGCAAAGTCCTGATGTATGCCCGTCAGAATTCACCAGGACACTGCGTTTTGGGGCATGCTCAACGCAAAGTCCTGATGTATGCCCGTCAGAGTTCACCAGGACACTGCGCTTTGGGGCATGCTCAACGCAAAGTCCTGATGTATGCCCGTCAGAATTCACCAGGACACTGCGCTTTGGGGCATCCTCAACGCAAAGTCCTGATGTATGCCCGTCAGAGTTCACCAGGACACTGCGCTTTGGGGCATCCTCAACGCAAAGTCCTGATGTATGCCCGTCAGAATTCACCAGGACACTGCGCTTTGGGGCATCCTCAACGCAAAGTCCTGATGTATGCCCGTCAGAATTCACCAGGACACTGCGCTTTGGGGCATCCTCAACGCAAAGTCCTGATGTATGCCCGTCAGAATTCACCAGGACACTGCGCTTTGGGGCATCCTCAACGCAAAGTCCTGATGTATGCCCGTCAGAGTTCACCAGGACACTGCGCTTTGGGGCATCCTCAACGCAAAGTCCTGATGTATGCCCGTCAGAATTCACCAGGACACTGCGCTTTGGGGCATCCTCAACGCAAAGTCCTGATGTATGCCCGTCAGAATTCACCAGGACACTGCGCTTTGGGGCATCCTCAACGCAAAGTCCTGATGTATGCCCGTCAGAGTTCACCAGGACACTGCGCTTTGGGGCATCCTCAACGCAAAGTCCTGATGTATGCCCGTCAGAATTCACCAGGACACTGCGCTTTGGGGCATCATCAACGCAAAGTCCTGATGTATGCCCGTCAGAATTCACCAGGACACTGCGCTTTGGGGCATCATCAACGCAAAGTCCTGATGTATGCCCGTCAGAATTCACCAGGACACTGCGCTTTGGGGCATCCTCAACGCAAAGTCCTGATGTATGCCCGTCAGAATTCACCAGGACACTGTGCTTTGAGGCATCCCTCATGACACTAAGCTGAGTGGAAAAGCAAATTGTACAGAGGATGTGGAGAGTCTGAGGAGTGATATAGATAGGTCATGTGAGTGGGCCAAGGTCTGGTAGATGGAATTCAACGTTGGAAAATGCAAGATCATCTACTTTGGAAGGAATAATAGAAGAGCAGATTATTATTTAAATGGTGAAAGATTGCAGCATGCTGTTGTGCTGAGGGACTTGGGAGTGCTTGTGCATGAATGGCAAAAAGTTGGCTTACAAGTAAAACAGGTTATTAAGAAGGCAAACAGAATGTTGGCCTTCATTGCTAGAGGGATTGAATTCGAGAGCAGGGAGGTCATGCTGCAACTATACAGGGTCCTGGTGAGGCCGCAGCTGGAGTACTGTGTGCAATTCTGGTCACCATACTTGAGGAAGGATATATTGACTTTGGAGGTAATACAGAGGAGGTTCACCAGGTTGATTCCAGAGATGAAGGGGTTAACCTTTGAGGAGAGATTGAGTCGCCTGGGACTATACTCTCTGGAATTCAGAAGATTGAGAGGGGATCTTATAGAAACATACAGAATTTTGAAAGGGATAGATAAGATAGAAGTAGGAAAGTTGTTTCCATTGGTAGATGAGACTAGGACTAGGGGGCATTGCCTCAAGATTCAGGGGAGAAGAGTTAGGACAGAGATGAGTAGGAACTGTTCTTCCCAGAGAGTGGTGAATCTGTGGAATTCTCTGCCCAGGGAATCTGTTGAGGCTTCTTCACTAAATATATGTAAGATTCAGTTCGATAGGTTTTTACATACTAGAGGAATTAAGGGTTATGGGGAAAAGGCAGGTAGATGGAACTGAGTTTATGGACAGATCAGCAATGATCTTATTGAATGACGGAACAGGCTCGATGGGCCGGATGGCCTAGTCCTATTACTCTACAACAGTCAGGTTCGTGAACCAGCGTGGACAGCTGTTCATAACAACACTGAACTGTCTCCACAATCTAGAGACTCGATTTCAAAGACTCTACATCTCATGTTCTCTGTGTTATTTATATTTTTATTGTTTTTGTTTGCTTGATTTGTCTTCTTTTACACATTGGTTGTTTGCCAGACTTTATTTAAACATAGTTTTTTTTTCTAATGTCTATTGCATACTTTTTCCTGAAAGAAAATGAATCTCAAGACACTATATGGGGACAACAATATATGTACTTTGATGATAAATTTAACCTTGACTCTCAGTTCCCCCTGCAGTACCGGCATCGAGCAGCAGGTGGCGGTCCTGCACCGTGAATCGCAGCCATCCCTTTGCCACGCTACGTAGTTGTTTGACACGCTACAGCAGTCTTTGTCTAGTCCACACTCCCTCTCCTTACCAGGGAGGGGTCCTCACACACTGAGGGGATCACAAGGTACAGAAGTCTTGGAACACAGTGATTCAGCAGCTGTCGAGGAAACAGTCACCAACTGACACAGACATGATAGACAGTCAGAGTCTCTTTATCCTCAGCGTGGGAATGTCAAATACTACAGGGTGTAAATACGACAGGTGAGAGGAGAAGGTTTAAAGGAGATTGATGAGGCAAGTCCTTTTTTACACAGAGAATGGTCGGTGCCGGAACGTGCTGTCAGGGGAGGTGGTGGAAACAGATACAACAACAACATTTCAGTGACATTCAGACAGACACATGAACAGACAGGGAATGGAGGGTTGTGGACCACGTACAAGCAGATGGGATGAGATTGAATTGGCACAATGTTCAGCACAGACTTGTGGGCCGAATGGCCTGTTCCTGTGCTGTATTGTTCAATGTTCTGTGTTCAGCAGCTGTTGACGCAGCAGTCAACAACAACAACTGGTATTTAGGTACAGTCGCTGTGTAAATGCAGTAAAGTGTCCCGGGTGCTTACACAGACGTGTTTCTCACTGGATACAAAAACAATGAACACAACAGACTCTGCATCCTGTTACAAACACTGGGGACAGTGGAGTGAATACAGTCAACACGGGGTACAGAGGATGCTCTACACAGAGTGCATTGGTTACCGCTCCCCTGTGTAATCCAACAGACTGAAGACCAAAACATTAAAAGACCCAAAATCGATTTGTGTTTCAAGAAATTGAGAAACAGGAACAGTTGTGGCCATTCGGCCCCTTGCTGCTGTTCTACCCTTCACTCAGAACATGGCTGTTCATTGACCTCAGTGCCAATTTCCTGCACCATCCCATCATCGCTGTTCCCCTTAAATACAGAAATATTTTGTAGAGAATTCCACAGATTCACCACACACTGAGAGAGAAATTTTTCCTGATCTCTGTCCTGCTGAGGCGACCTCTGATTGTGAGTCTGTGACCCCTGGTTCCACACCCCATCCAGGGGAAAGATCATTCCTGCCTCTACCCTGTCAATACCCAGTGAGACCACCTCTTCTAATTCTGAGACAGTCTCAGTCAGTGTAATCTCCCCGAGGACACTATATGAAGGGTAAAGCTTTAAAGTAAGATCGTCAAAATTGAACCGGGATGTTCAAGACATGTTATTGGACACAATGAGTGGTATGTTCCTGGAATGCTCGGCCGGAATGGGGAGTGGTGAAAGCAGATACGATCGTGATATTTATCAGACATTTAAACAGGGAAATGAACAGACAGCGAATGGAGGATATGGATCTTTTGCGGGCAAATGTGGTTACATCCTGGTCAACATAGAGAGCGTGGGCCGAATGGCCTGTACCTGTGCTGTACTGTTCTGTGCTCAGTGTTTGAAATATCACAGCCAGGGGCCCAGCAATTTCTTCCCTGGACTCCCACCATGACAGAGGATGCACTGGATCAGACCCCGGGATTTATTCAGGTTTCTGTTTTTAAGCTGGCCAGCCTCCTTTGTAATGTCGGCATGTTTCAGGACATTCGTATTCTCCTCCCGGAATTCCCCAGCTTCCATCACCTTCTCCACAGTAAATACAGATGAGAAGTATTTATTTCAGACCTCACCCATCTGCTGTGTCTCCACACAGAGATGACCACACTGATCCTTCAAAGGACATATTCCCTCACCAGTTACCCTTTTGTTTTCCACAGACTCACAGAATCTGTTTGGAATCACCTTTATCTGACCTGCTAAATCTATCTCGTGTCCCCTTTTGCTCTCCTGATTTTCTCTCTGCAGTGTTCTCCACACCCCTTCTACTCCTCAAGGACCCCAGCTGGTTTCCCCTGAATTACGACTCCATCTGAACCAGAGCCTCAATAACCCTCGTCAGCCAGGGTTCCCTCATCCCTCCAGTCTTGCCCTTCACTCTAACAAGGACAGGCTGATCCTGAACCTTTACAGACTCAGACTCAGTTTTAAAGCCGCTCACTTGTCAGGTGTCTCTTTACTGGGGTCCACCCTCCAGTTCTACACCTCAGTTTATTCCCCGACCCCTTCAATGCCCCCT
Source organism: Hemitrygon akajei (assembly GCF_048418815.1). Classification (NCBI taxonomy): domain Eukaryota; kingdom Metazoa; phylum Chordata; class Chondrichthyes; order Myliobatiformes; family Dasyatidae; genus Hemitrygon; species Hemitrygon akajei. Next base: position 188,175,035 of record NC_133125.1, on the reverse strand, counting down.
CAGTCAGTCTGTTCACTGCTCTGAACATCAGAAATAGCAGCGAGAGGAGGCTGTTCAGCCCCTCACACCTGCTCTCCCATTGAATAAGATCAAAACCACCTCACTGTGCTCCAGATGCAAAGGACGTGACATAAGTGGGGGTCAGAGAGGAGGGGAGTTGTGATGTTGATTAGGGAGAACATCACCACAATACTTAGAGAGATCCTTGTGGGGAACGACCAGTAGGTTATTGGTAGGAGTCAGAAATATGGAGATGGTCACTTTGCTGGGATTGTACTATAGGATCCCAAATGTCAGTGAGAATCAGAAGAGCCCATGTGTAGGGAAAATGCAGATAACTGTTGGAATATCAGGGTTGTAATAGTCAGAGACTTCAGCTTCCCTAACATTGACTGGGACAGACATAGTGCCGATGGTTTGGACAGGGTAGAATTTGTGAAGAGTGGTCTGGAATGGTCTCACAAGCGACGTGTAGATGCCCGACTAGAGAAGGGGTCACACTTGACCCCTCTCAGGACATGACTCTGGGCAAGTGGTTGACGTGACAGTGGGGTGGGGGGCACGTTGGGACCAGTAACCATCATTCTGTTAGACATAAAATAGTCATGGAAATGCCTGTGAACTCGTCCTGAATTGGATCGAGGTGAATGCTGATTGGATCAGATGGGAACGTGATGGTTGTTTGGTCGAGGCTGTTCACAGGTCCAGGCACACAAAGCTGCAGAAAGTTGTAAACTCAGCCAGCTTCATCATACTTTACTGAAATCCATACACACTACATCCACTGCTCTACCATCATCAAGGTGTTTTGTTACATCTTCAAAGAACCCAATCAGGCACGTAAGGCCTTTGTCTCCTCTACTGTCAAGATGAAGCCACACTCAGGTTGGAGGAACAACACCTTATATACCGGCTGGGGAGCCTCCAACCTGATGGCATGAACATTGACTTCTCTAACTTCCGTTAATGCCCCTCCTCCCCTTCTTACCCCATCCCTGACAATATTTAGTTGTTTGTTTTTTTCTCTCTCTCTGCCAATCACACTGCCTGTTCTCCATCTCCCTCTGGTGCTCCCCTCCCCCTTTCTTTCTCCCGAGGCCTCCCATCCCATGATCCTTTCCCTTCTCCAGCTCTGTATCAGTTTCGCCAATCACCTTTCCAGCTCTTAGCTTCATCCCACACCCTCCGGTCTTCTCCTATCATTTCGCATTTCCCCTCCCCCCACTACTTTCAAATCTCTTACTATCTTTCCTTTCAGTTAGTCCTGACGAAGGGTCTCGGCCCGAAACGTCGACAGTGCTTCTCCTTATAGATGCTGCCTGGCCTGCTGTGTTCCACCAGCATTTTGTGTGTGTTGTGAGGGTTGACATTATTGTGACTGATGAAATCCTGCAGGACAGTGATGAGGTTGATGGTCACAGTCTTTCCCCAGGGGAGGGGAGTCCAAACTAGAGGATATAAATTTAAGGTCAGACGGTAAAGATTAGCAGGGGACCTGATTGGCAAATTTTCCACACAGTTGGTGGTTGGTGTATTGGAGGGGTCGTGACTGTCACCTGCCGATTACCTGGTCGAAAGACACACCACTTGTCAATCAAAGTTTGACCCCTCCTCGCCCAACAATGCACACCTGACCATTGGCTCCTTTAATTAGCCGTGTACTTGGCCTCGGGCAATTGGCCTTTATAATCAGCTTAACTCGACTGACACCGAGCCATTGGCTTCCCTGTGAATTACCTGGGCTGGACTCACCAGTCCTGCTGCACTATAAAGGAAGCCACGTGTGCTTGAGCCGCTGTCATTTTTGCTGTCTCCGAGGGACCACCCAGCTGTCGGTGAGTTGTGCATTGAATAGGGTTGGAGTGCGAGTATTGTCCCTGAGCAGAAGAGCCGTGCCTGCACAAGTCAAGGGGGGCGGGTATCGTATTGTGAGTGTGAGTGTGAGTGTGAGTGTGAGTGTCTTCCCACGTTCGTTATTAATTGTCCGGGTGTTTTATTGCTGATCCAACTACTGTATATTGTGCGTGTGTGTGTGTTGCTCCTGTAGCCATTTTCCCACGTTTGCCTTCTGTAAATAAAATCCTTTACTACGAAGACTGTCTGTCCAGACTCCTTGTCTGTGATACCTATCGAGTCTGTTTCCTCACTCACAACAGTCGGTAAATGGGATGAGCTGCCAGAGGAAATGGTAGACGCTGATAGAACTGAAACATTTTAAGACATTTGGACAAGTTCTTGATTGAAAACGTTTAGAGGAATGCTGGCCAAATGCTGTCAAATGGGACGTGCTGAGGAAGCCACCTTGGTTGTCAGGGACATGTTACGTCGAAGGGCCGGTGTGTGTGCTGTCACCTCCATTAGTCTCATTAGGAAGAGTGGGACCTCACATCAGAGCAGGGCTGTACAGGGGTGAAGTCAAGAAGTTTTCCTGCATCCGTGTTTGAGTAATCCCAGTGTATCCAACACCTCACAATCTTCTGCTGCATCAAGATCCCCCATTTCAGTGTCGAAGAGATTTTCCTGACAGTTTAAATAATCGATATTTAATCACCTTTTCACCCTCCTGTTTTACACCTCTATTTTTTCCCCAGACCCTACTATCCTCCCTCTGGTCAGTCTGTACACTGCTCTGAAGAACATCAGAAACAGAAGCAAGGAGGCCATTCAGCCCCTCACACCTGCTCTCCCATTAGACATGATCAATACCACTTCCCTGTGCTCATGCTGTTTCTACTGATTCTACCTGAGCATCGATTTCTCTAATGGTCCACTCCCCTCTCCTATCACATTCCTTCTTCTTTTTCACCCTTCCGGAGGAAATTACACTGCACTCCCATTTTTCCTTCAGTCAGATGCTGGAAGAACTAAAACAAAACAGAAATTACTTGAAACCCACAACAGAGCAGGCAGTGTTTGAATCAATTCCGGGAGAGGTCACCGACGTGGAACGTGAAACCTGTTCCTCTCTCCACAGATCCTGACCAACCTGCCGTGTTTTTCCAGCATTTCCTGGTTATATACTGGGTCCGTTTTGGATGCTGTTGAAGGGGGTGACCCTGACAGAGGATGACCACAGTGATCGGGTCTCTGGCACTGAGCCTGGTTCTGTGGTGTAGAAGGGAGAGAAGAAGATGAGGAATGTGGTAGTCATAAGGGATTCCATAGTGAGGGGAACAGACAGGAGGCTCTGTCAGCCTGATAGAGATAACCGCATGGTGTGTTGCCTCCCAGGTGCCAGGGTATGGGATGTCTCGGATCGGGTGCAGAGTATTCTGAAGGGAGAGGGTGACCAGCCAGAAGTCTTGGTACACGTTCGTACCAATGACACTGGTAGAAAAAGGGAGGAGGCCCTGAAGAGAGAATTCAGGGAGTTGGGTAGGGAGCTGAAAAGCAAGACCTCTGGGGTAGTAATCTCAGGATTGCTGCCTGTGCCAAGTGGTAACGAGCACAAGAATAGCACGAACAGGCATATTAATGTGTGGCTGAGAGACTGGTGTAGCGGGCAGGGTTTCCGGTTCCTGGATCACTGGGGGAGGAACGACCTGTACAAAAAGGACACGTTGCACCTGAAAATCCTGCCTGACTAACCTACTGCAAATTGTTGAGGAAATTACAAACAGGGTAGACAAAGGAGATGTAGTATCTGTGGTGTACTTGGATTTTCAGAAGGCTTTTGACAAGTTGCTGCACATGAGGCTGCTTAGCAAGTTAAGAGCCCATGGAATTACAGGGAAGTTACTAGCGTGGGTGGAGCATTGGCTGATTGACAGAAATCAGAGAGTGGGAATAAAGGGATCCTATTCTGGCTGCCTGCTGTTTACCAGTGGAGTTCCACAGGGGTCGATGTTGGGATCACTGCTTTTTACAATGTATGTCAATGATTTGGACTATGGGATTAATGGATTTTTGGCTAAATTTGCCGATGATACAAAGATAGGTGGAGGAGCGGGTAGTGTTGAGGAAGCAGAGAGCCTGCAGAGAGACTTAGATAGTTTAGAGGGATAGGAAAAGAAGTGGTAAGTTAAATATAATGTTGGAAAGTGTATGGTCATTCACTTTGGTGGAAGGAATAAATGGGCAGATTATTATTTAGATGGGGAGAGAATTCAAAATGCAGAGATGTAAAGGGACTTGGGAGTCCTAGTGCAGGATACCCTGAGGGTTAACCTCCAGGTTGAGTCGGTTGTGAAGAAGGCGAATGCAATGTTGGCATTCATTTCTGGAGGTATAGAATATAAGAGCAGGGATGTGATATTGAGGCTCTCTAAGGCACTTGTGAGACCACACTTGGAGTATTGTGTGCAGTTCTGTTCTGGCTATTTTCTGTCAGGGTCATAGCAGCTGAGAGCTTGAGAAAGAAGTATAGAAGCACAAATGTTTTCTCATAAGATAAACTGAGTGGGTGACATCATCCTTGGTACGCGATCAGTGCTCCCCTGCTGTTTTTGCTTAGAGTAACTTGTATCAATGCTTGATTAATTGCTGTGTGTAACATATTCTGCTTTGTACCCCTTATGGCACCGGCAAGATAAGAATTAAAAAGAGTGGCTATTTTCAAGGGCAGGAGGCTTTGTCTGTCTGTATCCAGACTTAGTGACAATTAGAACTTTTATACAAACAATTTATGACTGATAAAGTTAACAATACTCATCTGTACAGAAACTAAGGGGGTGAACCCACATGTATCTGTGTACGTGACTGCATGTATATAAAAAGAATGGTATTTGCTTCAGAGGAGAGAGACCTTCGAAGCAGCCCCCTAGACAGAGAGCTTAAGGAGGGTTCTCTCAGGTAACTTGCTAATAAAGAGTTAAAGTTACTTTCACCACAGTACATGGTGTCTGCATCGGGTAGATCGAAAGAAGTTTACAACAAAGAGGGCACGACTTCAGGATTGAAGGACGTCCTTTTACATCTGAGATGCAGAGAAATTACTTTACTCAGAGGGTGGTAAATCTGTGGAATTGGTTGCCAAGTCATTGGGTGTGTTTAAGGCAGAGATCGATAGGTTCCTGATCAGCCAGGGGATCAAAGGGTATCGGGAGAAGGCAGGGGATGGGGATGACTGGAAGAATCGGATCAGCCCATGACTGAATGGCAGAGCAGATCTGATGGGCCGAATGGCCTACTTCTGCTACTATATCTTATGGTCTTAAACTGAATATCTGATTCAATGTAGAGATCCCGGTTCTATTTGTCTCGTAAATTAGAGGAACGGCTCTTCATGTTCCACCAGGGTGGCCGGCAACCTGACGGCATCAACATCGAATTCTCAAACTTCTGGTACTTTTCCTGTTTAATCGTCTCTCTCCTCCTGACCCACCAACCCCATCACCCTATTGTCACTGACCCCTCTCACCTCCCAGTTCCTGACACACTTCCACCCTCCCTCATCTACCTACCACCCCCTCACCTGGATCCACCCCTCACCTGCCCATATACCTCAATAGATGTTACCTGACACGCTGGGAGACCCCGGTGCTTTGTGTGTTACCATCACAACTTGTCCCGTGTTACCAAGATTAACCCTGACCTCCCTCTGCCAGTCAGCACCACCACCACTTGCCCCAGTTACCCTGTCAGTCCCGGTGGACTTTAGCACCCGGGGGAGCCGGGGAGCTCAGGACCCGCCGCCCGCGGCTGCTGCTGAATCCGCAGTGTTTCTGTTCCGTTGACGGATGTGGTGAACGAGTTAAAATTAATGGATCGATAATTCTCACCTCGTGTTTATTTCACTCTCTGCACATTTATATTTACACTGACTGACTCCTGATGCCGGTCCCGGACCCGACCCGTTTACAGACCCGGAGCGGAACTGGAGCAGATTCTCAGCCACTCGTTTATATATCCAGTCCCAAAGTAAAGGTAAAGTTTCAACACACAAAATTCTGGAGAATCTCAGCGGGTCAAGCAGCATGTGTTAAGGGAGATGTACAGTCGATGTGTCAGGCCAAGACCTTACAGACAGACAGACAGACATACTTTATTGATCCCGAGGGAAATTGGGTTTCGTTACAGCCGCACCAACCAAGAATAGGGTAGAAATATAGCAATATGAAACCATAAATAAATAATAATAAGTTAATCATGCCAAGTGGAAATAAGATTTACTTCAAGATGGGAAAGAAAGACGGGAGATAGCATTGGAAACGGGTGTGAGGAAAGGGGTGGAGCAACAACTGGATCCAGATGAGGATGGGGTGAGTAAACACTGGAGGCATTTAGAGGAGGTAAGGCAGATGCTGGAAATCCAAAGCAACACACACAAAAACCTTGGCCCAAATCATCAAATGTTTATTCATATCCATAGATGCTGCCTGACCTGCTGAGTTCCTCCAGCAGTTTGTGTGTGTTACTCTGCTCCAAATGTGGCCTTCCCAATGTCTTGGACACTCATAACGTGACGTCCCAGCTCCTGTACTCAGTATTCTGACTGATGAAGGCAATCACCTCCTGGTCTCTCTGTTCCACAACACTCTCCAGGGCTCCACCGATTGCTGTGTAAATCCTGTCCTGGTTTGCCTTCCAAAATACAACACCCTCATCTTTCTGAATTAAAATCAATCTCCATTCAATGGCCCAGGATCTCGTAATCTTGGATAAACGATGAGCAGCAGGGTTATGTAGTGGATAACACAATCCTGTTGCACCTCAGGGCGTTCCGGAGTTCGGAGTTCAATTCCGACACCATCCGTAAGGAGTTTATACTTTCTCCCTGTCACCTTGTGCATTTCCTCCGGGTGCTCCGTATTCATCCCTCAGATTGGGGAGGAGTGGACAGCGAGGAAGACCATCATTACTTGCAGTGGGATCTGGAGCAGCTGGGAAAATGGGCTGAAAAGTGTCAGCTGGAATTTAATGCAGACAAGTGTGAGCTGTTGCTCTTCGGTAGGACCCCAGTGTCGGTCTTTCACAGTGAATGGTCGGGCACTGAGGACTCTGTTCTACAGCAGATCTGGGAACACAGGTCCAGAATACATCGAAAATGGTGTTACAGGTATATAGGGTCATAAAAAAAACTTTTCTTTGGCCTTCATAAATCAAAGTATGAAAAGTTTAAGGGGAACATGAGGTGAAACTGCATCTTTCAGTGTGTCGTGAGAAGGTGGAATGAACTGCCAGAGCAAGTGGTGCATGCAAGCTCGATTTAAACATTTAAGTGAAGTTTGGACGGTACATGGATGGTCGGAGTTGGAGGACCATGGTCCCGGTGCAGGTCGATGGGAGCAGGTAGTTTAAATGCTTCAGTACAGACCAGATGGGCTGAAGGGCCTGTGCTGTTCGTTTCTATCACTGTGTGACGCTCGTACAAAGACCTAACGGTTTGTAGGTTAAATGGTCATTGTACATTGTCCCGTGATTAGGCTGGTTTTAAATAGTTGGGGTGTTGGGTGGAGTGGGTCGTTGATCTGGGACGGCCTGTTTCACACTGTCTCTAAATAAATGAATAACCTCTTCACTGTCCATGAAACCACCAATTTTAGAGTCCTTCACAAACCTACTAAACACGTCACCTACATTCTCTCCAAATCATTCATATGAATGATGAAAAACAGTGGACCCAGCACCGATCCCTGCAGCACAACCACTGGTCACAGGACTCCACCCAGACAACTCTGTATCCTATTCCAGATCGTAGTGTATCCCATGTGATCTAACTCTCTTCTACCTTGTCAAATCCTTCGCTAATCTCCATGGAGACGATGTCTACCGCACTTTCATCAGCTGTAATTTATTTATTGAGATACAGCACGGAATAGGCCCTTCCGGCCCTTTGACCCCCACCACCCAGCAACCCCTGATTTAATGCGAGCCTGACCATGGGACAAGTTACAATGACCCCCACCACCCAGCAACCCCTGATTTAATCCGAGCCTGACAATGGGACAAATTACAATGACCCCCACCACCCAGCAACCCCTGATTTAATGCGAGCCTGACCATGGGACAAGTTACAATGACCCCCACCACTCAGTAACCCCGATTTAATCCGAGCCTGACCATGGGACAAATTACAATGACCCCTACCACCCAGCAACCCGATTTAATCCGAGCCTGACCACGGGACAAGTTACAATGACACCCACCACCCAGCAATTCCTGATTTAATCGAGCCTGACCATGGGACAAGTTACAATGACCCCCCCGACCACCCAGCAACCCGATTTAATCGAGCCTGACCATGGGACAAGTTACAATGACCAATTAACCTGCCAACCAGTATGGGTTTGGACTGTGAAACCGGAGAACCCAGAGGAAATCCACACGGTCACGGGGAGAATGTACAAACTCCTCACAGGCAGTGACAGGACATGAACCCGGGTCACTGGTACTGTAAACCGTTGTGCTAACCACTATGCTACTGTACCGTCCATGCAGAAAACCAAGCTGGGTCTCCCTGATTAGTCCTCGCCTTTCCGAATGAATGTCGATCCTGTCTCTCAGAATCCCCTCCATTAATGAACCCACCTCTGACGTTAGGCTCACCGGTCTGTACTTCCCAGGCTTTTCCCTACAGTCGATCTTCAATAAGTGTTCTACATTAGTCTCCCTGGCCTATCACCCATCGCTATCGATGGCACACATATCTCCAATAGGGCTCCACACTTTCCTCCTGAGCTTCCCACAATGTCCTGGGATACACTTGATCAGGACCTGGGGATTTATCGACCTTTCTGCATTTTAGGACCTGCAGCACATTAGCTTCTGTAATGTGGTAGAAAATGAGGTCGATCATCTTCTGTAACACGGGGGAATTGAGGGCCCTGTGGAACTGGCACAGAAGAGGAGCTGAGCCCTGGGACTGAGAAATGATGACAGGGAGGTTTAGAAAGATACGGGCCAAATGCAGGTAAATGGACTGGGAGGTGATCTGACAGAAATATATAAGGTTATGAGGGATGTAGATTCAGAAGAGGAGAAGGGGAGTGATGAGACAGGAGTCTGAAGTGACTGAACTGTAGATTGGTGAAAGATGGCAGGCACGATGCTCCAGGTAGCTGATGGGTGGGGAGTGTGGACTGTGGAGTTGGGAGACACTGGGAAGTGAATGACAGGTGGAGACCAACACAGTGAAAGTTTTGATCGCTAGTCGGAGCGGGGTTGCGGGGATAGTTGGGAGATGGGAAGGTGGGAGACAGCTGTGGGAGGGTGAGAAACAGGAGCACAAAGACCAACCTGTGCTGGAATCTTATCAGTAAAGGAGGTTCCACTCTATCCACCCAAAGGGGAACTTGCCAGTGGCCAAACATTTTAATTCCCATTCCAAAATGTCAGTCCGTGGCCGCCTCTTGCACCAAGATGAGGCCATCCTCAGGATGGAGGAGAACACCTTGTATTCTGCCGGGGAAGCCTCTGACCTGATATCATGAATATTGATTTCCTCTTCAGGTAAATTTTTTCTCATCCCCTCCCCTCTTCTTCTATTCCCCATTCTGGCCTTTAACCTCTTCTCACCTCCTTATCACTACTCCCTGGGTCCCCTCCTCCTTCCCTTTCTCTTATGGTCCACTCCCCTCTCCGATCAGATTCCTTCCTCTCCAGCCCTTTAGCTTTCCCACCCCCCGGCTTCACCTATCACATTCTCGCTAGCCTCTCTCCCCTCTCCCCACCTTTTTATTCTGGCATCTCCCCCCTTCAATTTTAGTCCTGAAAAAGGATCACAGCCCAAAACATCAACTGTTTATTCATTCCAATAGATGCTGCCTGACCTGCTGAGTTCCTCCAGCATTTTGTGTTTGTTGATTTGGAATTCCAGCATCTGCAGACTTTTTCCTGTTTATGACAATGGGAACCATTAGGGGAGAGATGAATGGCAGATGGAACCAGGACCAGATGGGGGAGGGGTGGAAAGCCTGTGGTGAACTGTGTGTGTAGATGGAAACAGAAGGTGAAGGGGGATGAATATGGGTGATAAGGGTCTCCTTTCTCACAAACCCTCTCCACACAGCCCCTCATTAGGACAGAGGATGAATTTGCAGAGACTCTGGCAGATATATTTGCTTCACATTTCCCCACAGGTGAGCTGCTGGAAGACTGGAGGGTGGCTCAGGTGCTGCCGTAAGAAGGGCTGGAAGGTCACACCAGGGAACTCCAGGGGAGTCCAGAACTAGAGGGCAGAGACTGAAGGTGAGAGGGAAAAGTTCAATGCTGATTGGTGTGTCCGGGCTCAGTCTCAATGTGGTGGTTTGACAACAACAGTGAGACTGGCGAGTCCAGCAGGGGGCAGAGCTGAGTCAATCAGACTGCGGTCACGGACAGGTCAGACAGGGTGAGAGGCTCGAAGGACTGGTGTATTTTTCTGACAATCCCTGTCACCACAGTGATACTATTGAGAAATATACCTGATATAATCATTATATATACCTGAACTATAATCACTATGTATTAGCTATTTACTATACTATGTAATCACTTCCAGGTACCGAATATTAATATGTATTATTTTACTAGGCACATTTTGTTATGTGTTGTTTTCACTAGATACTTTGTACTCTCTTAGCTGCATATTATGGCACTTACAGTACACCTGTTTGTTTTGCAACACCATTAGCTGCGATGTATCCCATGTATTACACTCAGCCTTTGTTTAGTACGAGATAACGGTGGCGGACAGGATGCTGCGAGCAGGAATGTACTGTGAGGGAGGTTGTCTCGAAAACATAATCTTGGCCACGAGTAAGGCCCCAATGCGAACGGGTGAAAAACAATGGTGACGTACCGCGGGCTAGGCAAGAGCGATTAATTAATTCATATATAGATGATATGCAACTAAAACTTGATTGGGTATGCTGATAAAACCGAAATGTAACTGAGATAAGAAATTACTATAAAGAATGCTGTACACCGGAGCTCGGTGGGCTTTCGGTGACAAGTTCATCGATTGCCTCAGCCTCTGTTTGCAAATAAAGGTTTAATTTTCTTGAAGAATTGTCTGTGTCTCCAAGTCATTTCAAGTAACCACGACAATACCAGATTTTATCCCCTTTAATGTCAGTCATTGAATGTTAATTCCAGAGCTACTGTATTCAGATTCAAACTCATGCATTGGCGTATTTGTCCAGTGCAAATGGGATCAGGATGCAGTGATTCGACCAGGGAATTGTTTGTATATTTGCCCCTGGTTTGGTGTGTTCAAGGGTCTGACATCTCCAGCTGACCATGTGGCAGTGATGCCTCCCAGCAGGTGGGGTTGGTGCCGGAATGAATCTGTATGTTTTACCTCGCTTAATGCTGTCCAACGGTTCTCCCAAGGCAATATCGAACAAATAGGGGCGATAGAATTTTTCAGCCAGCAGGGCACCGTCTGTCACTGACAATGTCTTGTCATTATCACCAATCCTGTAAATATTATACATCTAGTTATAAACTGAACATCAGCGATATTTGAACTATTTTACAAATCCATACAGAGTTTCAGTCAAGACCATGTCCTACCTCCTCTTCCGACGAGCTTCCTCCTGAAATAAATCAAACACAGATCTCAGCTGACTGAGACTGACCATCGACATCCGAACAGCAGCAATCTGAGACAAGTTATTACAAGTTGCTGAAAATTCCCACTTAACTCTCTCCCACTGAAACGAATGGAGAAAGAGGAGAGCCACGGGAGAAACTACAAGGAATGTTTATGAAATTTATACCATAACTGAGAGGATGGAACTTACAGGAGAGACTGGACAGGTTGTGTATTTTTATCTGGATATGAAGTTAAGGAGGATTGTTACAATCCAGCAACAATGAGACAGGTTTTTATGACACAAGTAAAACATTTATTAAACACTGCTAAAAAACCCAAAAGTAAACAAATGACTAACTTAACCGGAAGTCGGCTGCGATACATCAGCTCGAACAGTTCTTAAAACGACAAATGCGAACTCCGTTCGTTAAAGTAGTATTGCAAAAGGTCCAAAAAGATTTACACAGTTAAAGGAGAGACTTACCTTGAAGTCAAAGATAAGACATCATTTGGTTGTTAATAAATCCCACAGGAAATGTGGTGAAGAGAATATCAGAAACACACTCACAGCCTGTGACTGTAACTGGGTGTTACTCTGAGTCTCAGGGGATATTATACGTGGGAATCACAGAAACGATCACCAGCTCAGTGCTCTGATCAGAGTAACTCATTCCCGAGAAGGTTGCAGACTGTCCTGAGATGTACAGATGTTGTGGGAGGCCGGATTGGGACAATGACAATTCTGAACAGTCTAGGCATCGACATAGTGGAATTCAGTTTTCAGCAAAAGTTTTTGAGATAAAATGCATCATTTTGTGACTCTGCACATTCACAGAAACAAACTGAAATCTCTCACCATGAGGAATGTGATATTTTCTTGTTGATCCATCCGTTCCTGTAACTTTGAGATTTCCTCCCGGATAGAATTTAAATTCTCTTGAATCTCTCGAAGATTTTTCTCCATTGGATTCAGAATCCTCTCCTCTTCTTCCCTGAGATCTCGGAGTGCACGCTGCTCTTTCTCAGTGAGAACCCGGTGCAGTTCAGCTAAATAGGATGTGATCTGGGACTGAAGGCTGTGTGACTGTTCCTGTCAATGAAAGGAGAGGCTAGTTTACTATTTAAGACTAGTGTTATTTCTTTTTGCCCATTAAAGTCGATGCGGGTTCTCAGAACAATCCCCTCCATCACATTCCCCCACGTCTCCCTGAAACATATACTCCGTCTCTGACCCACTAACCCCGACCTGATTCACAGACCACCCAACGTCACAAGGTTAATTACAGTCGCCAATTTACCGTTCAACCATGCAATGTCGGCTAAAGGAAGGTACTGGTTACGGGGAGAACATGCAAACTCCACGCAGACAGCTCCAGGGGTCAGGATCGATCCCAGGTTACTGGAGCTGCGATATTCTGCTATTCTGCATTAAAGGGAACAAAAGTACACAGCGAATTTGCAAATTCTGCTCTGGAATTCTCACCCGAACTCCAGAAATCTTCTCTTTCTGTTGTTGCTCCATTTCCTCGAAGTCTGATTTCTTTTCAGTGAGAGAGTCTAAGGAAGATTTAACCCGACCCTGGGAATCAGAGAGTAAAGACATTAGACCAAAATATGCAACTAAGTAAACAGCTGATCAAAACCTGGTTAGTTTTACCTTGTAGATTTCAACGGCTTCGTTAACCGGCATGAAGTTGTGAGACTTGTGTTCCCGCGCAGTCGCACAGATCAGGCAGATCAGTGTCTCGTCCGTCTCACAAAACAGCTTCAGTTCTTCCCCATGTTTCTCGCAGTGAAGTTTACTTTCCTCCTCTTTCGGATTCAGGTTTAGTTTTCGAGCTTTCTCAGACAGATTTGCTAAGGCCCGATTGACCCTGAGGGTGCGGTCCGCAAACTCCTCTCTACATTCGGGCAGGGGTTTCTCTCCTCCCTTTCCCAACACCGTGTGATGCAGGAGCGGCAGCAGTTGTGTCCACACTCCAGTATAACCGGATCGGTAAAGAAATCCAGGCAGATGGGACAAATTGCCTCCTCGGTTAAACTCTCGACCTGTCCTTTCGAAGCCATGTTAACTCCCGATACTTCCTGGTTCAGGGTCCTTTCACTTCCAGGGAGCTGCGGAACGCCTGCAGTACCGCGGCTGCCCACCGGGGGCGCTGCTGTCTGGGGAATGAATGTTCCTTTTCAGTGAAGCAGGAATCGTGTTCATTTCCACAGCAGCGATCAGAAACACATTAAACAAGTCTAACATAGATAAAGCCGGAGAGAAGAGCTTGGTTCAGTCTACGGGAGAACTGAACGGGCAAGTCCTGAAAAGAGAGACACAAGGGACTGTAAATGCAAGAGTCTGGAAGGAACTAAGCGTTTCAGACAGCATTTGTGGAGAAAAATAAACAGAAGATATTCCGGATTCAGACAGTCCAGATGAAGGATCTGGACCTGAATTGTCGATTGTCCATTTCTCTCCACAGATGCTGCCTGACCCTTGGTGTTCCTCCAAAAGCTGGAGGACTAAAGTGAGACTGGGATGTAAAAATGGTGATTAATGTAAATTTATAGCATTAATAGCATAATAGCATAATTTTATTAATGTAAGTTAAATTTATAGCAACTATTAAATCAGTTAATGGTATGGGACACGGGATGTGGAGAGAATGTGCTGTGAGGAGACTGATGCTGTGCCGATGACAAAGATGTGTCTGCAGGAATCACCACAGGACTGGACATTGTACGTCACAGTGTGGAAAACATTCAACTCCTGATTTCCATTTCCCTGCTTGACTTCACCACATACGGCCCGGATCCAAAGGTCCGGTCTCACTTGTTCTGAACAGGGTCCACATGTGGAAATGATTTCCTCCTGCCTGTCTCCTGAACCCCGTGAGCCCCAGAGAGCAGGGGCACTGGGCTGGAATCTCCACTCACAAACACAGGAGATTCTGCAGATGCTGGAATTCCAGAGCAACACACACAATATCCTGGAGGAACTCAGCCGGTCAGGCAGCATATGGAGAGGAATAAACTGCGCTCAAGTGTCTCGGTCTGAAACGAGGACTGTTATCCTCTCCACAGCTGCTGCCTGACCCCCTGAGTTCCTCCAGTATTTTGAGTGTGTTGCTCTGCAATCTCCACGTCGCTGAGTCTGACAGTCTTCATCAGGCAGCGTCCACAACAGCAGCTCGAGGGACAGAGGGGCTGGGGGTTGGGTTGTGGGTGTGGGGACCCGTCTCCCACTTAAATACGGTTCAGATGGAACAACACAGAAAGAACCTGCCAGACAGCAGTGGTGAGTTTCGGGAACAAGACAGTTTATTCAGACCCGGTTACAGTGAACATCGGGGAACACTTCGAGTGTGATCTCAAAGATACTCCACTGAGTCAATAATCGTACGGGTTTCTGTTATACAATGGTGACGTGGATTTCACAAAAAATCATCAGAAACCTACATTTCTCTGTAGTATTCAGCCTTTGATTATTTCTATGTGGTGTCTCTCTATCTCACTGACAGTCATTTCCCAATGCTCTCTGTAATTCATTGTCTTCATTTCTGACCCTGTTTTCCTGCCGTGACTCTCCTTATCTGATGATAAACTCTCCTGCCGTGGTCTGCGATCCAACCTCCACCTGTTTACCTTTGATCCAGTGAGCTTCACCTTGCTGACTGAACACGTCCACAGTCTAATCACTGACCTGACTGTCATATCGTCACCTCTCAGTCACCTTCTCCCTTGGTCTAATTAATTTTACCATCATTCCCCAGATTGTAAGGCACCTAGTTTAAATATTTAACAATTTTCCCAATTCTCATGATTCGCAGAGATCCCCTCCTCAGACATCACTGCCTGACACTGTGTGGTGTGATTGTCACTTGCCACCTATCAGCCCAGGCCTGGATATTGTCCAGGTCTTGCTGCATTTGTGTTGTGGGCTGCTTCATTACCTGAGGGTTGGCAGATGGAGCTGAACATTGTGTCGTCATCAGTGACCATCCCGACCTCTGACCTTACGATGGACAGAAGGTCGTTGAGGAAGCAGCTGAGGGTGTTTGGGCCGAGGACTCTGTCCTGAGGAGTTCCTGCAGAGATGTCCTGTGGCTGAGATGATCGGCTCCAAACACCACAACCATCGTCTTTGTGCCGGGGATGACACAGAGATTCCCACTGATTCCCCCATTATTCCTTCACTTGCACTATTTATTTTATAATTCATAGTGATGTTATGTCTCTGCACTGCACTGCTGCTGAAAGCAACACATTTCACATCATATATAACAGAGATAATTAACCCGATTCTGATTCTGTTTCTGCAGATCTGGAGTTTTTGTACCAGGTTGCTCTTTCAGTCCATGCAGTGATCTTATGCTCCATTGGATCAGTTTGTCTTCATAAACAATCGTAGTAGTGCGTTTCTGTAAACACTCTGACAGTAAACCAAGTTCATGCAAGGTGTCATACATTAGAGCTCAGTCCGATAGAAACTGTTCTGAAGAGAGTCTGTTGAACAGACCTTCACAGCGTTTTCTGTCACTCCCAGATCTTGATTCATCCTTCATTGCTTTTTCAAAATAAAAACACAGTGCTTCATCATTTTGCCACACTGCTGAAACTGTTCGAAACGAGCTAGCTATCTACCTGGTGCCCAGAACACAGACTATTTTGTAAATGTGTTGTTCTATTTGAGAGACACATTCAGACAGTTCCTTTTGATTTAGAGGTGATCTACTGTAAACAGAGTACAATTTGTCCATTAAATGATTGGAAATGATTTATTCCATGAACTTCTCTCACAGAATCACCTACTGCAAGTTGTAATCTGTGATTAAGACAGGGCCAAATTATCACATCAGGGTAATGTTCCTTGAGAATTGTAGCAACACTAGATTTGACACCAAGCATTACACTCACCCCATCACTAGCCAATGCTACAAGGTTCTGTTTCAAGTAAGAGTCATCAAACCCACGGTTATTGAGACAGTTCAATCGTTTCAGCTTTCTGATCAGGCTGTTCAATGAGATCTAAAAACAGAAAATGGGGATCACCTTCCTTATCACTTTCACATTTCAAATAAACTATTAGGACAGTCTCAATGCTCAGGCTTCTTGATTCATCAATGAGAACAGAAAATTTGTCATTTATCTGCTTGATATGCTGCAAATTTGCTTTTTCATATTAATGGCTCTGCGATTAATTATCTCTGTAGCACCAGTGTGGGAATGCAGTCCCACTCCAATGTCAATGCCACTTTTTACTGAAGCTCCAATAAGCCAAAGTGATCAGAGTATGGTCTGTCATTCTGAGCTAAATAATATGCAGGATGAAAAATTTCAGCTTCTTTCTGCTTTATTGTGCGAATGTTCGATTTGTTCTGACCGACCTTACGGCCCACTTCGGCAAGCGACATGTTAATTTAAAAAGGTATCAGAGCCTGGACTGACACCAACTTACTGCCCTCTACTGTGCCTATTGTCTTGTTTATTATTTATTGTAATGCCTGCACTGTCTTGTGTACTTTACACAGTCCTGGGCAGGTCTGTAGTCCAGTGTAGTTTTTGTGGTGTTTTACGTAGTTCAGTGCAGTTTTTGTATTGTTTCATGCAGCACCATGGTCCTGAAAACGTTGTCTCGTCTTTACTGTGTACTGTACCAGCAATTATGGTCGAAATGGCAATAAAAAGTCACTTGACTTGACTTGAAGCAGAAAATAACATGAATCTTAAAACAACACACACAAAATGCTGGTGGAACACAGCAGGCCAGGCAGCATCTATAGGAGAAGCACTGTCGCCGTTTTGGGCTGAGACCCTTTGTCAGGACTAACTTCGTCAGGGTCTCGGCCGGAAACGTCGACAGTGCTTCTCCTATAGATGCTGCCTGGCCTGATGTGTTCCACCAGCATTTTGTGTGTTGTTTGAATTTCCAGCTTCTGCAGATTTCCTCGTGTTTGCTCAATGAATCTTCAATGTCATTTTCTTTATACCCTGTGTGACCAGCAGGGGGCGGAATTGCTCCAGTTATTCGCTCTCACTCTCTGCTTTCACCCAGTCGGGACGGAGTGTGTCAACAGATGCCAAGTGCACACTCGCCGCTCCCCACTGTCCAGCAGGAGTTGTGGGGAATCACTCTGGTACACCTTCCCACCCCCCCCCCCCCCCATCCTTGCTGCCCTGTTAGATATTAGTGCCACGGAGTAACCGAAAGTACACTGCATTCAAATAAAGGAAATATATTTATGAACCTTAACTAAAGGGTTAGTAAAGAAAAACAAAAAGAGAAGGGCCGTTTTAATTAAACAGTTAAATGTTCACAAGTTGGAGCTCAACGTTTCACCATATTCACCGAACCTCAATCGGTCTCGGCACCGGACCCTCGAATCACGGTCCCGCACCGGATCGAATCTCACGACCTGTTCTCTCCAGAATCTTCTCTCTTCATCTACCCCCGAACAAAAGCCCCAAGCTCAACTTCAGTGTCCCTCACCAGAAAAACCTCCCCTAGTTCCACCATCCTGACTGGATGACACACTTATTCAGAAAGGTAGGCTTATTCAGAAAGTCAGAAGGCATGGGATCCAGGGAATTTGGCCAGGTGGATTCACAATTGGCTTGCCTGCAGAAGGAAGAGGGTCATGGTTGGGGGCGGGGGGGAGTATATTCAGATTGGACAGTTGTGACTAGTGTTGTCCCACAAGGATCTGTTCTGGGACCTCTAATTTTTGTGATTTTTATTAACCACCTGGATGTGGAGGTAGAAGGGTGGGTTGGCAAGTTTGCAGACGACACAAAGGTTGGTAGTGTTGTAGATAGTGTAGAGGATTGTCGAAGATTGCAGAGTATCATTGATAGAATGCAGAAGTGGGCTGAGAAGTGGCAGATGGAGTTCAACCTGGAGAAGTGTGAGGTGGTACACTTTGGAAGGACAAACTCCAAGGCAGAGTACAAAGTAAATGGCAGGATACTTGGTAGTGTGGAGGAGCAGAGGGATCTGGGGGTACATGTCCACAGATCCCTGAAAGTTGCCTCACAGGTAGATAGGGTAGTTAAGAAAGCTTATGGGGTGTTAGTTTTCATAAGTCGGGGGATAGAGTTTAAGAGTCGCAATGTAATGATGCAGCTCTATAAAACTCTAGTTAGGCCACACTTGGAGTACTGTGTCCAGTTCTGGTCACCTCAGTATAAAAAGGATGTGGAAGCATTGGAAAGGGTACAGAGGAGATTTACCAGGATGCTGCCTGGTTTAGAGAGTATGGATTATGATCAGAGATTAAGGGAGCTAGGGCTTTACTCTTTGGAGAGACGGAGGATGAGAGGAGACATGATAGAGTTGTACAAGATATTAAGAGGAATAGACAGAGTGGACAGCCAGCACCTCTTCCCCAGGGCACCACTGCTCAGTACAAGAGGACATGGCTTTAAGGTAAGGGGAGGGAAGTTCAAGCGGGATATTAGAGGAAGGTTTTTCACTCGGAGAATGGTTGGTGCGTGGAATGCACTGTCTGAGTCAGTGGTGGAGGCAGATACACTAGTGAAGTTTAAGAGACTACTAGACAGGTATATGGACGAATTTAAGGTAGGGGGGTTATATGGGAGGCAGGGTTTGAGGGTCGGCACAACATTGTGGGCCGAAGGGCCTGTACTGTGCTGTACTATTCTATGTTCTATATTGTATCTGTGTAATGACTGCATGGTATAAAAAGAATGGTATTTGCTTCAGAGGAGAGAGACCTTCGAAGCAGCCTCCTAGACAGAGAGCTTAAGGAGGGTTCTCTCAGGTAACTTGATAATAAAGAGTTAAGTTAGTCGCTCCCTCTGTCACTTTTCCGGTTTAATCGTCTCTCTCCCCCTGATCCATCTGCCCATCACCCACACACTCCTCCACCACCCTCCACATCTGCCCATCACCCACACAGTCCACCCCACCCCCTCCATCTACCCATCACCCACACACTCCTCGACCACCCTCTGCATCTGCCCGTCACTAACACACTCCTCCCAACCCTCTCCATCTGCCCATCACCTACACATTCCTCCCCACCCTCTCCATCTGCCCATCCCCCACACACTCCTCCCAACCACCTCCATCTGCCCATCACCCACACACTCCTCGACCACCCTCTGCATCTGCCCGTCACTAACACACTCCTCCCCACCCTCTCCATCTGCCCATCACCCACACACTCCTCGACCACCCTCTGCATCTGCCCGTCACTAACACACTCCTCCCCACCTCTCCATCAGCCCATCACCCACACACACCTCCACACCCTCTACATCTGCCCATCACCCACACACTCCTCCCCACACTCTCCATCTGCCCATCAACCACACACTCCTCCCCACCCTCTCCATCGGCCCATCAACCACACACTCCTCCCCACCCTCTCCATCTGCCCATCAACCACACACTCCTCCCCACCCTCTCCATCTGCCCATCAACCACACACTCCTCCCAACCACCTCCATCTGCCCATCACCCACACACTCCTCCCCACCGTCTCCATCTGCCCATCACCACACACTCCTCCCCACCCTCTCGATCTGCCCATCACCAACACACTCCTCCCCACCCTCTACATCTGCCCATCCCCCACCCCACACACTCCTCCCAACCACCTCCATCTGTCCATCAACCACACACTCCTCCCCACCCTCTACATCTGCCCATCCCCCACACACTCCTCCCAACCACCTCCATCTGCCCATCACCCACACATTCCTCGACCACCCTCTCCATCTGCCCATCACCACACACTCCTCCCCATCCTCTCGATCTGCCCATCACCCACACACTCCTCCCCACCCTCTCCATCTGCCCATCACCCACACACTCCTCCCCACCCTCTCGATCTGCCCATCACCCACACAGTCCCCCCCACCCTCTCCATCTGCCCATCGTCTGCACACTCCTCCCCCATCCTCTCCATCTGCCCGTCACCCACACACTCCTCCCCCACCCTCTCCATCTGCCCATCGTCTGCACACTCCTTCCCCTCCCTCTCCATCTGCCCGTCACCCACACACTCCTCCCCACCCTCTCCATCTGCCCATCACCCACACACTCCTCCCCACCCTCTCCATCTGCCCATCACCCACACACTCCTCCCCACCTCCCTCCCTTTACTCCGGGGTCCACTTTCCACTCCTGTCAGATTCCAAAATCTTCTGCCCTCTTGTCACTGACACCTCCTACCTCCCAGTTTCTGACACATTTCCACCGCTCACTCATTACCCCTCCCTCAGCTATTACCCCTCACCTGCCCATTTCCTTCCATAGATGTTGCCTGACACGCTGGGAGACCCCGGCGCTTTGTGTGTTACCATCACAACATGTACCGTGTTACCAAGATTCACCCTGACCTCCCTCTGCCAGTCAGCACCACCACCACTTGCCCCAGTTACCCTGTCAGTCCCGGTGGACTTTAGCACCCGGGGGAGCCGGGGAGCTCAGGACCCGCCGCCCGCGGCTGCTGCTGAATCCGCAGTCTTTCTGTTCCGTTGACGGATGCGGTGAACGAGTTAAAATTAATGAATCGATAATTCTCAAATCATGTTTATTTCACTCTGATGCACCATCAATAACTCACGCCGAGACTTAGGAAGTGAGATATCGGCTTTTATTGACTGAAGAACAACACTACATCCTGGGGAAAATGAGGGAGAGCAGCAGACCACAGTCGCCTTTATACAGGGGTCTGTGGGAGGAGCCACAGGGGCAGTCAGCAGGGTCTTGGGAGGAGCCACAGGAGCAGTCAGACAGGTATATCTAGTTCACCACACACTCTCCGCACATTTATATTTACACTGACTTACTCCTGACTCCGGTCCCGGACCCGACCCGTTTACAGACCCGGAGCGGAACCGGAGCAGATTCTCAGCCACTCGTTTTCATATCCAGTCCAGAAGAAAGGATAAAGTTTCTCCGTGAATTTATTCCCAGTGAAGGTGTGGAGATGGGACTTGGTCTCCGCGTTGTAAAATGAAACTGTCCCGGACTCGTAACTGAGATAAACTCCCACCCTCCCGGGGATGGGACGGGCAGGGAGACGGGACAAAGGGGAGGTGAGAACCCACATCGTGTCATCAACCCGCGCGATTCTCCAGAATCCGGTCTCCGGACTCACTGTGACCCCTCCCTTCCTCTCCACAGACTCTGCGGCGACTCCCAGATCCCACCACCGATTCCCCGTCACCTCCACCTCCCAGTAATGTCTCCCCGATGTGAATCCCTCCGATCCCAGCACACAAAGCCAGTATGGGAACCTCTTCCCAGTGTCAGGGAGATTCCTCCATGTCTCGGTGTATCTCACACTCTTCCGATCCTCAGACACCTCGAGCTCCGGATTCGCCGTTTCCACATCCAGGGTGACAGAGACTGGGGGGAGAAGCAGAGAATTAGAGAGTCCCCGGGGATCGGGGGGAGACTCGGGCAGCGCGGCCCCGGGATCGGGGGGAGACTCGGGCAGCGCGGCCCCGGGGATCGGGGGGAGACTCGGGCAGCGTGGCCCCGGGGTCGGGGGGAGACTCGGGCAGCGCGGCCCCGGGATCGGGGGGAGACTCGGGCAGCGTGGCCCCGGGGTCGGGGGGAGACTCGGGCAGCGCGGCCCCGGGGATCGGGGGGAGACTCGGGCAGCGCGGCCCCGGGGATCGGTGGAGAGGCCGCTCGGCCTCAGGTACAGTCGGGGGGGGGGGGGAGGGGAGACAGGACCCTTTCCCGGGGTTTTACCCAAGCACAGCGGACGGACAATCAGCATCTTCCCGAGGTTTTTCTTCAACATGGAGAGCGGATATTCTGGAGAATCTCAGCGGGTCAAGCAGCGTGTGATAAGGGAGATGTACAGTCGATGTTTCAAGCCAAGACCTTACCTCACGAACGGAAAGAAAGACGGGAGATAGCAGTGGAAACCGGTACGAGGAAGGGGCGGAGCAACAACTGGATCCAGATGAGGATGGGGTGAGTAAACACTGGAGGCATTTAAAGAGGCAGAATTCATCCGTGCCGACCAACTCGCTTTAATGAACTAGTTCCATTTACCTGTATTTGCCCATTATTCCTTTAAAACTTTCCTAACCACGTACCCGTCCAGGTGTATTTTAAATCGTTGTAACTGTATCCACCTCCACGGTTTCCTTTGGCAGCCTCCTGAGCTCCAGGAAAAAGACCAAGAATATTCAGCCTCTCCTTATAACCCAAACCCTCCCGTCCCAGTAACATCCTTGTAAATCTGTTTTATACCCTCTCAGTTTGATGACATTCTTCCTGTAGAAAGGTCACCAGCACTGGACAGACTGATCCAAATCATAAAGACAAGAAAATCTGCAGATGCTGGAAATGCAAAGCAACACACACAAAACCTTGGCCCAAATCATTGAGTGTTTATTCATATCCAGAGCTGCTGCCTGACCTGCTGAGTTCCTCCAGCAGTTTGTGTGTGTTACTCTGCTCCAAATGTGGCCTTCCCAATGTCTTGTACACTCATAACGTGACGTCCCAGATCCTGTACTCAGTATTCTGACTGATGAAGACAATCACCTCCTGGTCTCTCTGTTCCACAACACTCTCCAGGGCCCCCAATTGCTGTGTAAATCCTGTCCTGGTTTGCCTTCCAAAATGCAACACCCTCATCTCTCTAAATTAAAATCAATTTCCATCCAATGGCCCAGAGACCCAATTAATCAAGATCTCGTTGTAATCTTGGATAAACCATGAGCAACAGGGTTATGTAGTGGATAACACAATACTGTTGCACCTCGGGGCGTTCCGGAGTTCAGAGTTCAATTCCGACACCATCTGTAAGGAGTTTGTACTTTCTCCCTGGGATCTTGTGCATTTCCTCCGGGTGCTCCCGATTCATCCCTCAGATTGGGGAGGAGTGGACAGCGAGGAAGACCATCATTACTTGCAGTGGGATCTGGAGCAGCTGGGAAAATGGGCTGAAAAGTGTCAGCTGGAATTTAATGCAGACAAGTGTGAGCTGTTGCTCTTCGGTAGGACCCCAGTGTCGGTAAATGCAAGCAGGCTTTTTCCATGGAGGTTGGGTGGGATTACAAGCAGAGGTCATGGGTTAAAGGTGAAAGATGAAAACTTTAAGGGGAACATGAGGGGAAACTTCTTCATTTAGAGGGTTGTGAGAGTGTGGAACGAGCTGCTAGTGCAAGTGGTGCATGCAAGCTCGACTGAAACATTTAAGTGAAGTTTGGACGGTACATGGATGGTCGGAGTTGGAGGACCATGGTCCCGGTGCAGGTCGATGGGAGCAGGTAGTTTAAATGCTTCAGTATAGACCAGATGGGCTGAAGGGCCTGTGCTGTTTGTTTCTATCACTCTGTGACGCTCATACAAAAACATAACGGTTTGCAGGTTAAATGGTCATTGTACATCGCCCCGTGATTAGGTTGGTTTTAAATAGTTGGGGTGCTGGGTGGAGCGGGTCATTGGTCTGGGACGGCCTGTTTCACACTGTCTCTAAATAAATAAATAACCTCTTCACTGTCCATGAAACCACCAGTTTTAGAGTTCTTCACAAACCTACTAAACACGTCACCTACATTCTCTCCAAATCATTCATATGAATGATGAAAAACAGTGAACCCAGCACCGATCCCTGCAGAACAACCACTGGTCACAGGACTCCACCCAGACAACTCTGTATCCTATTCCAGATCGTCAGAGGAAGTCAGAGATTGCATAGCATTAACAAAAAGGAACTATCACAGAGCTAAGGTGAGTGGGAGGACAGATGATTGGGAAATTTTTTAAGGAACAACAGAACTTAACTAAAAAGGTAATACGGGGAGAAAAAATGAGGTACGAACACAAGCGAGCCAGGAATATAAAGGAGGATAGCAAAAGCTCTTTTAGGTCGGTAAAGAGAAAGAAGATAGTTAAGAACAATGTTGGGCCCTTGAAGAATGAATTGGGTGAAATTGTTATGGGAAACAGAGAAATGGCAGAAGAATTTAATAATTACTTTAGATCTGTCTTCACCAGGGAAGACACAAGCAATCTCCCAGATGTATGGATGGGCCAAGGACATAGGGTAACAGAGGAAATGAAACAGATTGACATTAGGAAGGAAACGGTGATGAGTAGACTGATGGGACTGAAGCCTGACAAATCCCCAGGTCCAGATGGTCTGCATCCTAGGGTACTAAAGGAGGTGGCCCTGGAAATTGTGGATGCATTGGTAATCATTTTCCAATGTTCCTTAGATTCAGGATCAGTTCCTGAGGATTGGAGAATGGCTAATGTTATCCCACTTTTTAAGAAAGGAGGGAGGGAGAAAACAGAGAACTATCATCCATCAGCCTAACATCAGTAGTGGGGAAGATGCTAGAGTGCATTATTAAAGATGAAATAGTGGCATATCTAGATAGCAGTGATAGGATTGGGCCAAGCCAGCATGGATTTACCAAGGGCAAATCATGCTTGACTAATCTATTGTAGTTTTTTGAGGATGTAACCAGGAAGTTAGACAAGGGAGATCCAGTGGATGTAGTGTACCTTGATTTTCAGAAGGCATTTGATAAGGTCCCACATAGGAGATTGGTGGGTAAAATCAGAGCTCATGGCATTGGGGGGAGGATATTGACATGGATAGAAAACTGGCTGGCAGATAGAAAGCAAAGGGTAGCGGTGAATGGGTGTTTCTCGGAATGGTAGGTGGTGACTAGTGGGGTGCCACAGGGCTCGGTATTGGGACCACAGCTGTTTATGATTTACAACAACGATTTAGATGACGGCATTGAGAATAACATCAGCAAGTTTGCTGATGATACTAAGCTGGGTGGCAGTGTGACATGTGATGAGGATGTTTGGAGAATTCAGGGTGACTTGGATAGGCTGTGAGTGAGCAGATACTTGACAGATGATGTTTAATGTGAATAAGTGTGAGGTTATCCACTTTAGGAGTAAGAACAGGAAGGCAGATTATTATCTGAACGGTGTAGTTAGGTAAGGGAGAAATACAAAGAGATCTTCATCAGTCACTGAAGGTGAATGAGCAAGTGCAGCAGGCAGAGAAGAAGGCTAATGGAATGTTGGCCTTTATTACAAAGGGAATTGAGTACAAGAGCAAGGAAATCCTCTTGCATTTGTACAGGGCCCTGGTGAGACCACACCTGGAGTATTGTGTACAGTTTTGGTCTCCAGGGTTAAGGAAGGACATCCTGGCTATAGAGGAAGTGCAGCGTAGATTCACAAGGTTAATTCCTGGGATGTCCGGACTGTCTTACGCAGAGAGGTTAGAGAGACTGGGCTTGTACACGCTGGAATTAAGCAGATTGAGAGGGGATCTGATTGCAACATAATAGATTATTAAGGGATTGGACAAGAGGCAGGAAATATGTTCCAGATGCTGGGAGAGTCCAGTACCAGAGGGTATGGTTTGAGAATAAGGGGTAGGTCATTTAGGACAGAGTTAAGGAAAAACTTCTTCTCCCAGAGAGTTGTGGGGGTCTGGAATGCACTGCCTCGGAAGGCTGTGGAGGCCAATTCTCTAGATGTTTTCAAGAAGGAGCTAGATAGGTATCTTATGAATAGGGGAATCAAGGGATATGGGGACAAGGCAGGAACCAGGTATTGACAGTAGATGATCAGCCATGATCTCAGAATGGTGGTGCCGGCTCGAAGGGCCGAATGGTCTTCTTCTGCACCTATTGTCTATTGTCTATTGTACTGTATCCCATGTGATCGAACTCTCTGCTACCTTGTCAAGTCCCTCGCTGAACTCCATGGAGACAATGTCTACTGCTCTTTCATCAGCTGTAATTTACTTATTGAGATACAGCACGGAATAGGCCCTTCCGGCCCTTTGACCCCCACCACCCAGCAACCCGATTTAATCCGAGCCTGACCATGGGACAAGTTACAATGACCCCCACCACCCAGCAACCCCTGATTTAATCCGAGCCTGACCATGGGACAAGTTACAATGACCCCCACCACCCAGCAACCCCTGATTTAATCCGAGCCTGACCATGGGACAAGTTACAATGACCCCCACCACCCAGCAACCCCTGATTTAATCCGAGCCTGACCATGGGACAAGTTACAATGACCCCCACCACCCAGCATCCACTGATTTAATCCGAGCCTGACCATGGGACAAGTTACAATGACCCCCACCACCCAGCATCCACTGATTTAATCCGAGCCTGACCATGGGACAAGTTACAATGACCCCCACCACCCAGCAACCCCTGATTTAATCCGAGCCTGACCATGGGACAAGTTACAATGACCCCCACCACCCAGCAACCCCTGATTTAATCCGAGCCTGACCATGGGACAAGTTACAATGACCCCCACCACCCAGCAACCCCTGATTTAATCCGAGCCTGACCATGGGACAAGTTACAATGACCCCCACCACCCAGCAACCCCTGATTTAATCCGAGCCTGACCATGGGACAAGTTACAATGACCCCCACCACCCAGCAACCCCTGATTTAATCCGAGCCTGACCATGGAACAAGTTACAATGACCCCCACCACCCAGCAACCCCTGATTTAATCGGAGCCTGACCATGGGACAAGTTACAATGACCCCCACCACCCAGCAACCCCTGATTTAATCGGAGCCTGACCATGGGACAAGTTACAATGACCCCCACCACCCAGCAACCCCTGATTTAATCCGAGCCTGACCATGGGACAAGTTACAATGACCCCCACCACCCAGCAACCCCTGATTTAATCCGAGCCTGACCATGGGACAAGTTACAATGACCCCCACCACCCAGCAACCCCTGATTTAATCCGAGCCTGACCATGGGACAAGTTACAATGACCCCCACCACCCAGCAACCCCTGATTTAATCCGAGCCTGACCATGGGACAAGTTACAATGACCCCCACCACCCAGCAACCCCTGATTTAATCCGAGCCTGACCATGGGACAAGTTACAATGACCCCCACCACCCAGCAACCCCTGATTTAATCCGAGCCTGACCATGGGACAAGTTACAATGACCCCCACCACCCAGCAACCCCTGATTTAATCCGAGCCTGACCATGGGACAAGTTACAATGACCCCCACCACCCAGCAACCCCTGATTTAATCCGAGCCTGACCATGGGACAAGTTACAATGACCCCCACCACCCAGCATCCACTGATTTAATCCGAGCCTGACCATGGGACAAGTTACAATGACCCCCACCACCCAGCATCCACTGATTTAATCCGAGCCTGACCATGGGACAAGTTACAATGACCCCCACCACCCAGCAACCCCTGATTTAATCCGAGCCTGACCATGGGACAAGTTACAATGACCCCCACCACCCAGCAACCCCTGATTTAATCCGAGCCTGACCATGGGACAAGTTACAATGACCCCCACCACCCAGCAACCCCTGATTTAATCCGAGCCTGACCATGGGACAAGTTACAATGACCCCCACCACCCAGCAACCCCTGATTTAATCCGAGCCTGACCATGGGACAAGTTACAATGACCCCCACCACCCAGCAACCCCTGATTTAATCCGAGCCTGACCATGGAACAAGTTACAATGACCCCCACCACCCAGCAACCCCTGATTTAATCGGAGCCTGACCATGGGACAAGTTACAATGACCCCCACCACCCAGCAACCCCTGATTTAATCGGAGCCTGACCATGGGACAAGTTACAATGACCCCCACCACCCAGCAACCCCTGATTTAATCCGAGCCTGACCATGGGACAAGTTACAATGACCCCCACCACCCAGCAACCCCTGATTTAATCCGAGCCTGACCATGGGACAAGTTACAATGACCCCCACCACCCAGCAACCCCTGATTTAATCCGAGCCTGACCATGGAACAAGTTACAATGACCCCCACCACCCAGCAACCCCTGATTTAATCCGAGCCTGACCATGGGACAAGTTACAATGACCCCCACCACCCAGCAACCCCTGATTTAATCCGAGCCTGACCATGGGACAAGTTACAATGACCCCCACCACCCAGCAACCCCTGATTTAATCCGAGCCTGACCATGGGACAAGTTACAATGACCCCCACCACCCAGCAACCCCTGATTTAATCCGAGCCTGACCATGGGACAAGTTACAATGACCCCCACCACCCAGCAACCCCTGATTTAATCCGAGCCTGACCATGGGACAAGTTACAATGACCCCCACCACCCAGCAACCCCTGATTTAATCCGAGCCTGACCATGGGAGAAGTTACAATGACCCCCACCACCCAGCAACTCCTGATTTAATCCGAGCCTGACCATGGGACAAGTTACAATGACCCCCACCATCCAGAAACCCCTGATTTAATCCGAGCCTGACCATGGGACAAGTTACAATGACCCCCACCATCCAGAAACCCCTGATTTAATCCGAGCCTGACCATGGGACAAGTTACAATGACCCCCACCACCCAGCAACCCCTGATTTAATCCGAGCCTGACCATGGAACAAGTTACAATGACCCCCACCACCCAGCAACCCCTGATTTAATCCGAGCCTGACCATGGGACAAGTTACAATGACCCCCACCACCCAGAAACCCCTGATTTAATCCCAGCCTGACCATGGGACAAGTTACAATGACCCCCATCACCCAGCAACCCCTGATTTAATCCGAGCCTGACCATGGAACAAGTTACAATGACCCCCACCACCCAGCAACCCCTGATTTAATCCGAGCCTGACCATGGGACAAGTTACAATGACCCCCACCACCCAGAAACCCCTGATTTAATCCCAGCCTGACCATGGGACAAGTTACAATGACCCCCATCACCCAGCAACCCCTGATTTAATCCGAGCCTGACCATGGGACAAGTTACAATGACCCCCACCACCCAGCAACCCCTGATTTAATCCGAGCCTGACCATGGAACAAGTTACAATGACCCCCACCACCCAGCAACCCCTGATTTAATCCGAGCCTGACCATGGAACAAGTTACAATGACCCCCACCACCCAGCAACTCCTGATTTAATCCGAGCCTGACCATGGAACAAGTTACAATGACCCCCATCACCCAGCAACCCCTGATTTAATCCGAGCCTGACCATGGAACAAGTTACAATGACCCCCATCACCCAGCAACCCCTGATTTAATCCGAGCCTGACCATGGAACAAGTTACAATGACACCCACCACCCAGCAACCCCTGATTTAATCCGAGCCTGACCATGGGACAAGTTACAATGACCCCCACCACCCAGCAACCCCTGATTTAATCCGAGCCTGACCATGGGACAAGTTACAATGACCCCCACCACCCAGCAACCCCTGATTTAATCCGAGCCTGACCATGGAACAAGTTACAATGACCCCCACCACCCAGCAACTCCTGATTTAATGCAAACCTGACCATGGGACAAGTTACAATGACCCCCACCACCCAGCAACCCCTGATTTAATCCCAGCCTGACCATGGGACAAGTTACAATGACCCCCACCACCCAGCAACCCCTGATTTAATCCGAGCCTGACCATGGGACAAGTTACAATGACCCCCACCACCCAGCAACCCCTGATTTAATCCGAGCCTAACCATGGGACAAGTTACAATGACCCCCACCACCCAGCAACCCCTGATTTAATCCGAGCCTGACCATGGGACAAGTTACAATGACCCCCACCACCCAGCAACCCCTGATTTAATCCGAGCCTGACCATGGAACAAGTTACAATGACCCCCACCACCCAGCAACCCCTGATTTAATCCGAGCCTGACCATGGGACAAGTTACAATGACCCCCACCACCCAGCAACCCCTGATTTAATACGAGCCTGACCATGGGACAAGTTACAATGACCCCCACCACCCAGCAACCCCTGATTTAATCCGAGCCTAACCATGGGACAAGATACAATGACCCCCACCACCCAGCAACCCCTGATTTAATCGGAGCCTGACCATGGGACAAGTTACAATGACCCCCACCACCCAGCAACCCCTGATTTAATCCGAGCCTGACCATGGGAGAAGTTACAATGACCCCCACCACCCAGCAACCCCTGATTTAATCCGAGCCTGACCATGGAACAAGTTACAATGACCCCCACCACCCAGCAACCCCTGATTTAATCCGAGCCTGACCATGGAACAAGTTACAATGACCCCCACCACCCAGCAACCCCTGATTTAATCCGAGCCTGACCATGGGACAAGTTACAATGACCCCCACCACCCAGCAACCCCTGATTTAATCCGAGCCTGACCATGGGACAAGTTACAATGACCCCCACCACCCAGCAACCCCTGATTTAATCCGAGCCTGACCATAGGACAATTACAATGACCCCCACCACCCAGCAACCCCTGATTTAATCCGAGCCTGACCATGGGACAAGTTACAATGACCCCCACCACCCAGCAACCCCTGATTTAATCCGAGCCTGACCATGGGACAAGTTACAATGACCCCCACCACCCAGCAACCCCTGATTTAATCCGAGCCTGACCATGGGACAAGTTACAATGACACCCACCACCCAGCAACCCCTGATTTAATCCGAGCCTGACCATGGGACAAGTTACAATGACCCCCACCACCCAGAAACCCCTGATTTAATCCGAGCCCGACCATGGGACAAATTACAATGACCCCCACCACCCAGCAACCCCTGATTTAATCCGAGCCTGACCATAGGACAATTACAATGACCCCCACCACCCAGCAACCCCTGATTTAATCCGAGCCTGACCATGGAACAAGTTACAATGACCCCCACCACCCAGCAACCCCTGATTTAATCCGAGCCTGACCATGGGACAAGTTACAATGACCCCCACCACCCAGCAACCCCTGATTTAATCCGAGCCTGACCATGGGACAAGTTACAATGACCCCCACCACCCAGCAACCCCTGATTTAATCCGAGCCTGACCATGGGACAAGTTACAATGACCCCCACCACCCAGCAACCCCTGATTTAATCCGAGCCTAACCATGGGACAAGTTACAATGACCCCCACCACCCAGCAACCCCTGATTTAATCCGAGCCTGACCATAGGACAATTACAATGACCCCCACCACCCAGCAACCCCTGATTTAATCCGAGCCTGACCATGGAACAAGTTACAATGACCCCCACCACCCAGCAACCCCTGATTTAATCCGAGCCTGACCATAGGACAATTACAATGACCCCCACCACCCAGCAACCCCTGATTTAATCCGAGCCTGACCATGGAACAAGTTACAATGACCCCCACCACCCAGCAACCCCTGATTTAATCCGAGCCTGACCATGGGAGAAGTTACAATGACCCCCACCACCCAGCAACTCCTGATTTAATCCGAGCCTGACCATGGGACAAGTTACAATGACCCCCACCACCCAGCAACCCCTGATTTAATCCGAGCCTGACCATGGAACAAGTTACAATGACCCCCACCACCCAGCAACCCCTGATTTAATCCGAGCCTGACCATGGAACAAGTTACAATGACCCCCACCACCCAGCAACCCCTGATTTAATCCGAGCCTGACCATGGGACAAGTTACAATGACCCCCACCACCCAGCAACCCCTGATTTAATCCGAGCCTGACCATGGAACAAGTTACAATGACCCCCACCACCCAGCAACCCCTGATTTAATCCGAGCCTGACCATGGAACAAGTTACAATGACCCCCACCACCCAGCAACCCCTGATTTAATCCGAGCCTGACCATGGGACAAGTTACAATGACCCCCACCACCCAGCAACCCCTGATTTAATCCGAGCCTGACCATAGGACAATTACAATGACCCCCACCACCCAGCAACCCCTGATTTAATCCGAGCCTGACCATGGAACAAGTTACAATGACCCCCACCACCCAGCAACCCCTGATTTAATCCGAGCCTGACCATGGGACAAGTTACAATGACCCCCACCACCCAGCAACCCCTGATTTAATCCGAGCCTGACCATGGGACAAGTTACAATGACCCCCACCACCCAGCAACCCCTGATTTAATCCGAGCCTAACCATGGGACAAGTTACAATGACCCCCACCACCCAGCAACCCCTGATTTAATCCGAGCCTGACCATGGGACAAGTTACAATGACCCCCACCACCCAGCAACCCCTGATTTAATCCGAGCCTAACCATGGGACAAGTTACAATGACCCCCACCACCCAGCAACCCCTGATTTAATCCGAGCCTGACCATGGAACAAGTTACAATGACCCCCACCACCCAGCAACCCCTGATTTAATCCGAGCCTGACCATGGGACAAGTTACAATGACCCCCACCACCCAGCAACCCCTGATTTAATCCGAGCCTGACCATGGAACAAGTTACAATGACCCCCACCACCCAGCAACCCCTGATTTAATCCGAGCCTGACCATGGAACAAGTTACAATGACCCCCACCACCCAGCAACCCCTGATTTAATCCGAGCCTGACCATGGAACAAGTTACAATGACCCCCACCACCCAGCAACCCCTGATTTAATCCGAGCCTGACCATGGGACAAGTTACAATGACCCCCACCACCCAGCAACCCCTGATTTAATCCAAGCCTGACCATAGGACAATTACAATGACCCCCACCACCCAGCAACCCCTGATTTAATCCGAGCCTGACCATGGGACAAGTTACAATGACCCCCACCACCCAGCAACCCCTGATTTAATCCGAGCCTGACCATGGAACAAGTTACAATGACCCCCACCACCCAGCAACCCCTGATTTAATCCGAGCCTGACCATGGGACAAGTTACAATGACCCCCACCACCCAGCAACCCCTGATTTAATCCAAGCCTGACCATAGGACAATTACAATGACCCCCACCACCCAGCAACCCCTGATTTAATCCGAGCCTGACCATGGAACAAGTTACAATGACCCCCACCACCCAGCAACCCCTGATTTAATCCGAGCCTGACCATGGGACAAGTTACAATGACCCCCACCACCCAGCAACCCCTGATTTAATCCGAGCCTGACCATGGGACAAGTTACAATGACCCCCACCACCCAGCAACCCCTGATTTAATCCGAGCCTGACCATGGGACAAGTTACAATGACCCCCACCACCCAGCAACCCCTGATTTAATCCGAGCCTGACCATGGGACAAGTTACAATGACCCCCACCACCCAGCAACCCCTGATTTAATCGGAGCCTGACCATGGGACAAGTTACAATGACCCCCACCACCCAGCAACCCCTGATTTAATCCGAGCCTGACCATGGGAGAAGTTACAATGACCCCCACCACCCAGCAACCCCTGATTTAATCCGAGCCTGACCATGGGACAAGTTACAATGACCCCCACCACCCAGCAACCCCTGATTTAATCCGAGCCTGACCATGGGACAAGTTACAATGACCCCCACCACCCAGCAACCCCTGATTTAATCCGAGCCTGACCATGGGACAAGTTACAATGACCCCCACCACCCAGCAACCCCTGATTTAATCCGAGCCTAACCATGGGACAAGTTACAATGACCCCCACCACCCAGCAACCCCTGATTTAATCCGAGCCTGACCATGGGACAAGTTACAATGACCCCCACCACCCAGCAACCCCTGATTTAATCCGAGCCTAACCATGGGACAAGTTACAATGACCCCCACCACCCAGCAACCCCTGATTTAATCCGAGCCTGACCATGGGACAAGTTACAATGACCCCCACCACCCAGCAACCCCTGATTTAATCCGAGCCTGACCATGGGACAAGTTACAATGACCCCCACCACCCAGCAACCCCTGATTTAATCCGAGCCTGACCATGGGACAAGTTACAATGACCCCCACCACCCAGCAACCCCTGATTTAATCCGAGCCTGACCATGGGACAAGTTACAATGACCCCCACCACCCAGCAACCCCTGATTTAATCCGAGCCTGACCATGGGACAAGTTACAATGACCCCCACCACCCAGCAACCCCTGATTTAATCCGAGCCTGACCATGGGACAAGTTACAATGACCCCCACCACCCAGCAACCCCTGATTTAATCCGAGCCTGACCATGGAACAAGTTACAATGACCCCCACCACCCAGCAACCCCTGATTTAATCCGAGCCTGACCATGGGACAAGTTACAATGACCCCCACCACCCAGCAACCCCTGATTTAATCCGAGCCTGACCATGGGACAAGTTACAATGACCCCCACCACCCAGCAACCCCTGATTTAATCCCAGCCTGACCATGGGACAAGTTACAATGACCCCCACCACCCAGCAACCCCTGATTTAATCCCAGCCTGACCATGGGACAAGTTACAATGACCCCCACCACCCAGCAACCCCTGATTTAATCCCAGCCTGACCATGGGACAAGTTACAATGACCCCCACCACCCAGCAACCCCTGATTTAATCCCAGCCTGACCATGGGACAAGTTACAATGACCCCCACCACCCAGCAACCCCTGATTTAATCCGAGCCTGACCATAGGACAATTACAATGACCCCCACCACCCAGCAACCCCTGATTTAATCCGAGCCTGACCATGGAACAAGTTACAATGACCCCCACCACCCAGCAACCCCTGATTTAATCCGAGCCTGACCATGGGACAAGTTACAATGACCCCCACCACCCAGCAACCCCTGATTTAATCCGAGCCTGACAATGGGACAAGTTACAATGACCCCCACCACCCAGCAACCCCTGATTTAATCCGAGCCTGACCATGGGACAAGTTACAATGACCCCCACCACCCAGCAACCCCTGATTTAATCCGAGCCTGACCATGGGACAAGTTACAATGACCCCCACCACCCAGCAACCCCTGATTTAATCCGAGCCTGACCATGGGACAAGTTACAATGACCCCCACCACCCAGCAACCCCTGATTTAATCCGAGCCTGACCATGGGACAAGTTACAATGACCCCCACCACCCAGCAACCCCTGATTTAATCCGAGACTGACCATCGGACAAGTTACAATGACCCCCACCACCCAGCAACCCCTGATTTAATCCGAGCCTGACCATGGAACAAGTTACAATGACCCCCACCACCCAGCAACCCCTGATTTAATCCGACCCTGACCATGGGACGATACAATGACCCCCACCACCCAGCAACCCCTGATTTAATCCGAGCCTGACCATGGGACAAGTTACAATGACCCCCACCACCCAGCAACCCCCGATTTAATCCCAGCCTGACCATGGGACAAGTTACAATGACCCCCACCACCCAGCAACCCCTGATTTAATCCCAGCCTGACCATGGGACAAGTTACAATGACCCCCACCACCCAGCAACCCCTGATTTAATCCGAGCCTGACCATGGGACAAGTTACAATGACCCCCACCACCCAGCAACCCCTGATTTAATCCGAGCCTGACCATGGGACAAGTTACAATGACCCCCACCACCCAGCAACCCCTGATTTAATCCGAGCCTGACCATGGGAGAAGTTACAATGACCCCCACCACCCAGCAACCCCTGATTTAATCCGAGCCTGACCATGGGACAAGTTACAATGACCCCCACCACCCAGCAACCCCTGATTTAATCCGAGCCTGACCATGGGACAAGTTACAATGACCCCCACCACCCAGCAACCCCTGATTTAATCCGAGCCTGACCATGGGACAAGTTACAATGACCCCCACCACCCAGCAACCCCTGATTTAATCCGAGCCTAACCATGGGACAAGTTACAATGACCCCCACCACCCAGCAACCCCTGATTTAATCCGAGCCTGACCATGGGACAAGTTACAATGACCCCCACCACCCAGCAACCCCTGATTTAATCCGAGCCTAACCATGGGACAAGTTACAATGACCCCCACCACCCAGCAACCCCTGATTTAATCCGAGCCTGACCATGGGAGAAGTTACAATGACCCCCACCACCCAGCAACTCCTGATTTAATCCGAGCCTGACCATGGGACAAGTTACAATGACCCCCACCACCCAGCAACCCCTGATTTAATCCGAGCCTGACCATAGGACAATTACAATGACCCCCACCACCCAGCAACCCCTGATTTAATCCGAGCCTGACCATGGAACAAGTTACAATGACCCCCACCACCCAGCAACCCCTGATTTAATCCGAGCCTGACCATGGGACAAGTTACAATGACCCCCACCACCCAGCAACCACTGATTTAATCCGAGCCTGACCATGGGACAAGTTACAATGACCCCCACCACCCAGCAACCCCTGATTTAATCCGAGCCTGACCATGGGACAAGTTACAATGACCCCCACCACCCAGCAACCCCTGATTTAATCCGAGCCTAACCATGGGACAAGTTACAATGACCCCCACCACCCAGCAACCCCTGATTTAATCCGAGCCTGACCATGGGACAAGTTACAATGACCCCCACCACCCAGCAACCCCTGATTTAATCGGAGCCTGACCATGGGACAAGTTACAATGACCCCCACCACCCAGCAACCCCTGATTTAATCCGAGCCTAACCATGGGACAAGTTACAATGACCCCCACCACCCAGCAACCCCTGATTTAATCCGAGCCTGACCATGGAACAAGTTACAATGACCCCCACCACCCAGCAACCCCTGATTTAATCCGAGCCTGACCATGGGACAAGTTACAATGACCCCCACCACCCAGCAACCCCTGATTTAATCCGAGCCTGACCATGGGACAAGTTACAATGACCTCCACCACCCAGCAACCCCTGATTTAATCCGAGCCTAACCATGGGACAAGTTACAATGACCCCCACCACCCAGCAACCCCTGATTTAATCCGAGCCTGACCATGGGACAAGTTACAATGACCCCCACCACCCAGCAACCCCTGATTTAATCCGAGCCTAACCATGGGACAAGTTACAATGACCCCCACCACCCAGCAACCCCTGATTTAATCCGAGCCTGACCATGGGACAAGTTACAATGACCCCCACCACCCAGCAACCCCTGATTTAATCCGAGCCTGACCATGGAACAAGTTACAATGACCCCCACCACCCAGCAACCCCTGATTTAATCCGAGCCTGACCATGGGACAAGTTACAATGACCCCCACCACCCAGCAACCCCTGATTTAATCCGAGCCTGACCATGGGACAAGTTACAATGACCCCCACCACCCAGCAACCCCTGATTTAATCCGAGCCTGACCATGGAACAAGTTACAATGACCCCCACCACCCAGCAACCCCTGATTTAATCCGAGCCTGACCATGGGACAAGTTACAATGACCCCCACCACCCAGCAACCCCTGATTTAATCCGAGCCTGACCATGGGACAAGTTACAATGACCCCCACCACCCAGCAACCCCTGATTTAATCCCAGCCTGACCATGGGACAAGTTACAATGACCCCCACCACCCAGCAACCCCTGATTTAATCCGAGCCTGACCATGGGACAAGTTACAATGACCCCCACCACCCAGCAACCCCTGATTTAATCCGAGCCTAACCATGGGACAAGTTACAATGACCCCCACCACCCAGCAACCCCTGATTTAATCCGAGCCTGACCATGGGACAAGTTACAATGACCCCCACCACCCAGCAACCCCTGATTTAATCCGAGCCTGACCATAGGACAATTACAATGACCCCCACCACCCAGCAACCCCTGATTTAATCCGAGCCTGACCATGGACCAAGTTACAATGACCCCCACCACCCAGCAACCCCTGATTTAATCCGAGCCTGACCATGGGACAAGTTACAATGACCCCCACCACCCAGCAACCCCTGATTTAATCCGAGCCTGACCATGGGACAAGTTACAATGACCCCCACCACCCAGCAACCCCTGATTTAATCCGAGCCTGACCATGGGACAAGTTACAATGACCCCCACCACCCAGCAACCCCTGATTTAATCCGAGCCTGACCATGGGACAAGTTACAATGACCCCCACCACCCAGCAACCCCTGATTTAATCCGAGCCTGACCATGGGACAAGTTACAATGACCCCCACCACCCAGCAACCCCTGATTTAATCCGAGCCTGACCATGGAACAAGTTACAATGACCCCCACCACCCAGCAACCCCTGATTTAATCCGAGGCTGACCATGGGACAAGTTACAATGACCCCCACCACCCAGCAACCCCTGATTTAATCCGAGCCTGACCATGGGACAAGTTACAATGACCCCCACCACCCAGCAACCCCTGATTTAATCGGAGCCTGACCATGGGACAAGTTACAATGACCCCCACCACCCAGCAACCCCTGATTTAATCCGAGCCTGACCATGGGAGAAGTTACAATGACCCCCACCACCCAGCAACCCCTGATTTAATCCGAGCCTGACCATGGAACAAGTTACAATGACCCCCACCACCCAGCAACCCCTGATTTAATCCGAGCCTGACCATGGGACAAGTTACAATGACCCCCACCACCCAGCAACCCCTGATTTAATCCGAGCCTGACCATAGGACAATTACAATGACCCCCACCTCCCAGCAACCCCTGATTTAATCCGAGCCTGACCATAGGACAATTACAATGACCCCCACCACCCAGCAACCCCTGATTTAATCCGAGCCTGACCATAGGACAATTACAATGACCCCCACCACCCAGCAACCCCTGATTTAATCCGAGCCTGACCATGGAACAAGTTACAATGACCCCCACCACCCAGCAACCCCTGATTTAATCCGAGCCTGACCATGGGACAAGTTACAATGACCCCCACCACCCAGCAACCCCTGATTTAATCCGAGCCTGACCATGGGACAAGTTACAATGACCCCCACCACCCAGCAACCCCTGATTTAATCCGAGCCTGACCATGGGACAAGTTACAATGACCCCCACCACCCAGCAACCCCTGATTTAATCCGAGCCTGACCATGGGACAAGTTACAATGACCCCCACCACCCAGCAACCCCTGATTTAATCTGAGCCTGACCATGGGACAAGTTACAATGACCCCCACCACCCAGCAACCCCTGATTTAATCGGAGCCTGACCATGGGACAAGTTACAATGACCCCCACCACCCAGCAACCCCTGATTTAATCCGAGCCTGACCATGGGAGAAGTTACAATGACCCCCACCACCCAGCAACCCCTGATTTAATCCGAGCCTGACCATGGAACAAGTTACAATGACCCCCACCACCCAGCAACCCCTGATTTAATCCGAGCCTGACCATGGGACAAGTTACAATGACCCCCACCACCCAGCAACCCCTGATTTAATCCGAGCCTGACCATGGGACAAGTTACAATGACCCCCACCACCCAGCAACCCCTGATTTAATCCGAGCCTAACCATGGGACAAGTTACAATGACCCCCACCACCCAGCAACCCCTGATTTAATCCGAGCCTGACCATGGGACAAGTTACAATGACCCCCACCACCCAGCAACCCCTGATTTAATCCGAGCCTGACCATGGGACAAGTTACAATGACCCCCACCACCCAGCAACCCCTGATTTAATCCGAGCCTGACCATGGGACAAGTTACAATGACCCCCACCACCCAGCAACCCCTGATTTAATCCGAGCCTAACCATGGGACAAGTTACAATGACCCCCACCACCCAGCAACCCCTGATTTAATCCGAGCCTGTCCATGGGACAAGTTACAATGACCCCCACCACCCAGCAACCCCTGATTTAATCCGAGCCTGTCCATGGGACAAGTTACAATGACCCCCACCACCCAGCAACCCCTGATTTAATCCGAGCCTGACCATGGGACAAGTTACAATGACCCCCACCACCCAGCAACCCCTGATTTAATCCGAGCCTGACCATGGGACAAGTTACAATGACCCCCACCATGCAGCAACCCCTGATTTAATCCGAGCCTGACCATGGGACAAGTTACAATGACCCCCACCACCCAGCAACCCCTGATTTAATCCGAGCCTGACCATGGGACAAGTTACAATGACCCCCACCACCCAGCAACTCCTGATTTAATCCGAGCCTGACCATGGGACAAGTTACAATTACCCCCACCACCCAGCAACCCCTGATTTAATCCGAGCCTGACCATGGGACAAGTTACAATGACCCCCACCACCCAGCAACCCCTGATTTAATCCGAGCCTGACCATGGGACAAGTTACAATTACCCCCACCACCCAGCAACCCCTGATTTAATCCGAGCCTGACCATGGGACAAGTTACAATGACCCCCACCACCCAGCAACCCCTGATTTAATCCCAGCCTGACCATGGGACAAGTTACAATGACCCCCACCACCCAGCAACCCCTGATTTAATCCGAGCCTGACCATGGGACAAGTTACAATGACCCCCACCACCCAGAAACCCCTGATTTAATCCGAGCCTGACCATAGGACAATTACAATGACCCCCACCACCCAGCAACCCCTGATTTAATCCGAGCCTGACCATGGAACAAGTTACAATGACCCCCACCACCCAGCAACTCCTGATTTAATCCGAGCCTGACCATGGGACAAGTTACAATGACCCCCACCACCCAGCAACCCCTGATTTAATCCGAGCCTGACCATAGGACAATTACAATGACCCCCACCACCCAGCAACCCCTGATTTAATCCGAGCCTGACCATGGGACAAGTTACAATGACCCCCACCACCCAGCAACCCCTGATTTAATCCGAGCCTGACCATAGGACAATTACAATGACCCCCACCACCCAGCAACCCCTGATTTAATCCGAGCCTGACCATGGAACAAGTTACAATGACCCCCACCACCCAGCAACCCCTGATTTAATCCGAGCCTGACCATGGAACAAGTTACAATGACCCCCACCACCCAGCAACCCCTGATTTAATCCGAGCCTGACCATGGAACAAGTTACAATGACCCCCACCACCCAGCAACTCCTGATTTAATGCAAACCTGACCATGGGACAAGTTACAATGACCCCCACCACCCAGCAACCCCTGATTTAATCCGAGCCTGACCATAGGACAATTACAATGACCCCCACCACCCAGCAACCCCTGATTTAATCCGAGCCTGACCATAGGACAATTACAATGACCCCCACCACCCAGCAACCCCTGATTTAATCCGAGCCTGACCATGGGACAAGTTACAATGACCCCCACCACCCAGCAACCCCTGATTTAATCCGAGCCTGACCATGGGACAAGTTACAATGACCCCCACCACCCAGCAACTCCTGATTTAATGCAAACCTGACCATGGGACAAGTTACAATGACCCCCCACCACCCAGCAACCCCTGATTTAATCCGAGCCTGACCATGGGACAAGTTACAATGACCCCCACCACCCAGCAACCCCTGATTTAATCCGAGCCTGACCATGGGACAAGTTACAATGACCCCCACCACCCAGCAACCCCTGATTTAATCCGAGCCTGACCATAGGACAATTACAATGACCCCCACCACCCAGCAACCCCTGATTTAATACGAGCCTGACCATAGGACAATTACAATGACCCCCACCACCCAGCAACCCCTGATTTAATCCGAGCCTGACCATGGAACAAGTTACAATGACCCCCACCACCCAGCAACCCCTGATTTAATCCGAGCCTGACCATGGGACAAGTTACAATGACCCCCACCACCCAGCAACCCCTGATTTAATCCGAGCCTGACCATGGGACAAGTTACAATGACCCCCACCACCCAGCAACCCCTGATTTAATCTGAGCCTGACCATGGGACAAGTTACAATGACCCCCACCACCCAGCAACCCCTGATTTAATCGGAGCCTGACCATGGGACAAGTTACAATGACCCCCACCACCCAGCAACCCCTGATTTAATCCGAGCCTGACCATGGGAGAAGTTACAATGACCCCCACCACCCAGCAACCCCTGATTTAATCCGAGCCTGACCATGGAACAAGTTACAATGACCCCCACCACCCAGCAACCCCTGATTTAATCCGAGCCTGACCATGGGACAAGTTACAATGACCCCCACCACCCAGCAACCCCTGATTTAATCCGAGCCTGACCATGGGACAAGTTACAATGACCCCCACCACCCAGCAACCCCTGATTTAATCCGAGCCTAACCATGGGACAAGTTACAATGACCCCCACCACCCAGCAACCCCTGATTTAATCCGAGCCTGACCATGGGACAAGTTACAATGACCCCCACCACCCAGCAACCCCTGATTTAATCCGAGCCTGACCATGGGACAAGTTACAATGACCCCCACCACCCAGCAACCCCTGATTTAATCCGAGCCTAACCATGGGACAAGTTACAATGACCCCCACCACCCAGCAACCCCTGATTTAATCCGAGCCTAACCATGGGACAAGTTACAATGACCCCCACCACCCAGCAACCCCTGATTTAATCCGAGCCTGTCCATGGGACAAGTTACAATGACCCCCACCACCCAGCAACCCCTGATTTAATCCGAGCCTGACCATGGGACAAGTTACAATGACCCCCACCACCCAGCAACCCCTGATTTAATCCGAGCCTGACCATGGGACAAGTTACAATGACCCCCACCACCCAGCAACCCCTGATTTAATCCGAGCCTGACCATGGGACAAGTTACAATGACCCCCACCACCCAGCAACCCCTGATTTAATCCGAGCCTGACCATGGGACAAGTTACAATGACCCCCACCACCCAGCAACCCCTGATTTAATCTGAGCCTGACCATGGGACAAGTTACAATGACCCCCACCACCCAGCAACCCCTGATTTAATCCGAGCCTGACCATGGGAGAAGTTACAATGACCCCCACCACCCAGCAACCCCTGATTTAATCCGAGCCTGACCATGGAACAAGTTACAATGACCCCCACCACCCAGCAACCCCTGATTTAATCCGAGCCTGACCATGGGACAAGTTACAATGACCCCCACCACCCAGCAACCCCTGATTTAATCCGAGCCTGACCATGGGACAAGTTACAATGACCCCCACCACCCAGCAACCCCTGATTTAATCCGAGCCTAACCATGGGACAAGTTACAATGACCCCCACCACCCAGCAACCCCTGATTTAATCCGAGCCTGACCATGGGACAAGTTACAATGACCCCCACCACCCAGCAACCCCTGATTTAATCCGAGCCTGACCATGGGACAAGTTACAATGACCCCCACCACCCAGCAACCCCTGATTTAATCCGAGCCTAACCATGGGACAAGTTACAATGACCCCCACCACCCAGCAACCCCTGATTTAATCCGAGCCTAACCATGGGACAAGTTACAATGACCCCCACCACCCAGCAACCCCTGATTTAATCCCAGCCTGACCATGGGACAAGTTACAATGACCCCCACCACCCAGCAACCCCTGATTTAATCCGAGCCTGACCATGGGACAAGTTACAATGACCCCCACCACCCAGAAACCCCTGATTTAATCCGAGCCTGACCATAGGACAATTACAATGACCCCCACCACCCAGCAACCCCTGATTTAATCCGAGCCTGACCATGGAACAAGTTACAATGACCCCCACCACCCAGCAACCCCTGATTTAATCCGAGCCTGACCATGGGACAAGTTACAATGACCCCCACCACCCAGCAACCCCTGATTTAATCCGAGCCTGACCATGGGACAAGTTACAATGACCCCCACCACCCAGCAACCCCTGATTTAATCCGAGCCTGACCATGGGACAAGTTACAATGACCCCCACCACCCAGCAACCCCTGATTTAATCCGAGCCTGACCATAGGACAATTACAATGACCCCCACCACCCAGCAACCCCTGATTTAATCCGAGCCTGACCATGGAACAAGTTACAATGACCCCCACCACCCAGCAACCCCTGATTTAATCCGAGCCTGACCATGGGACAAGTTACAATGACCCCCACCACCCAGCAACCCCTGATTTAATCCGAGCCTGACCATGGGACAAGTTACAATGACCCCCACC
Organism: Hemitrygon akajei; assembly: GCF_048418815.1. Lineage (NCBI taxonomy): Eukaryota > Metazoa > Chordata > Chondrichthyes > Myliobatiformes > Dasyatidae > Hemitrygon > Hemitrygon akajei. The sequence goes on along the minus strand of NC_133125.1, from coordinate 188,130,788 downwards.
ACCCAGCAACCCCTGATTTAATCCGAGCCTAACCATGGGACAAGTTACAATGACCCCCACCACCCAGCAACCCCTGATTTAATCCGAGCCTGACCATGGGACAAGTTACAATGACCCCCACCACCCAGCAACCCCTGATTTAATCCGAGCCTAACCATGGGACAAGTTACAATGACCCCCACCACCCAGCAACCCCTGATTTAATCCGAGCCTGACCATGGGACAAGTTACAATGACCCCCACCACCCAGGAATCCCTGATTTAATCCGAGCCTGACCATGGGGCAAGTTACAATGACCCCCACCACCCAGCAACCCCTGATTTAATCCGAGCCTGACCATGGGACAAGTTGTAATGACCAATTAACCTGCCAACCGTTACGGGTTTGGACTGTGAAACTGGAGAACCCAGAGGAAATCCACACGGTCACAGGGAGAACGTACAAACTCCTCACAGGCAGTGACGGGACATGAACCCGGGTCACTGGTACTGTAAACCGTTGTGCTAACCACTATGCTACCGTACCGTCCATGCAGAAAACCACGCTGGGTCTCCCTGATTAGTCCTCACCTTTCCGAATGAATGTCGATCCTGTCTCTCAGAATCCCCTCCATTAATGAACCCACCTCTGACGTTAGGCTCACTGGTGTGTACTTCCCTGGCTTTTCCCTAGAGTCGATCTTCAGTAAATGTTCAAAATTAGTCTCCCTCCAGTCTTCTGGCCCCTCACCCGTAGTTATCGATGACACACAAATCTCCAAAAGGGCCTCTCAATTTCTTCCTGAGCTTCTCACAATGTCCTGGGATACACTTGATCAGGACCTGGGGATTTATCGACCTTTCTGCATTTTAGGACCTGCAGCACATTTGCTTCTGTAATGTGGTAGAAAATGAGGTCGATCATCTTCTGTAACACGGGGGAATTGAGGGCCCTGTGGAACTGGCACAGAGAGGAGTTGAGCCCTGGGACTGAGAAATGATGACGGGGAGGTTTTGAAGGATACGGACCAAATGCAGGTAAATAGACTGGGAGGTGATCTGACAGAAATATATAAGGTTATGATGGGTTAGATTGAGCAGAGGAGAAGGGGAGTGATGAGACAGGAGTCTGAAGTGACTGTGGACTGAAGATTGGTGAAAGATGGCAGGCACGACGCTCCGGGTAGCGGAAGGGTGGGGAGTGTGGACTGTGGAGTGGGAGACACTGGGAAGTGAAACCAACACCAACACAGTGAAAGTTTTGATCGCTAGTCGGAGCGGGGTTGCGGGGATAGTTGGGAGATGGGAAGGTGGGAGACAGCTGTGGGAGGGTGAGAAACAGGAGCACAAAGGCCAACCTGTACTGGAATCTGATCAGTAAAGGAGGTTCCACTCTATCCGCCCAAAGGGGAACTTCCCAGTGGCCAAACATTTTAATTCCCATTCCAAAATGTCGGTCCGTGGCCGCCTCTTGCGCCAAGATGAGGCCATCCTCAGGATGGAGGAGAACACCTTGTATTCTGCCTGGGTAGCCTCTGACCTGATGGCATGAATATTGATTTCTTCTTCAGGTAAAATTTTTCTCATCCCCTCCCCTCTTCTTCTATTCCCCACTCTGGCTTTTAACCTCTTCTCACCTCCCTATCACTACTCCCTGGGTCCCCTCCTCCCCTTTCTCTTATGGTCCACTCTCCTCTCCGATCAGATTCCTTCCTCTCCAGCCCTTTAGCATTCCCACCCCCCTGGCTTCACCTATCACCTTCTCGCTAGCCTCTCTCCCCACTCCCCACCTTTTTATTCCGGCATCTCCCCCCCACTTCAATTTTAGTCCTGAAGAAGGATCACAGCCCAAAACATCAACTGTTTATTCATTACAATAGATGCTGCCTGACCTGCTGCGTTCCTCCAGCATTTTGTGTGTGTTGATTTGGATTTCCAGCATCTGCAGACTTTTTCCTGTTTATGACAATGGGAACCATTAGGGGAGAGATGAATGGCAGATGGAACCAGGACCAGATGGGGGAGGGGTGGAAAGCCTGTGGTGAACTGTGTGTGTAGATGGAAACAGAAGGTGAAGGGGGATGAATATGGGTGACACGTGTGAATTGTTCAAATAGAAACCATTCACTGTGTCTGAAGAGAATGGTAACCTCCAGGTTACTGAGGGGTTTAACAATGTGCAATGTTGAGACTCTGACTACAATCTGCTGAACCTTCTTGTGAATGTGTGTGATGGAGATTTGCCAGACCAGTTATGCTGTGTCCACCAGTGTTAATGCTGATTGGTGTGTCCGGGCTCAGTCTTAATGTGGTGGTTTGATAACAACAGTGAGACTGGCGAGTCCAGCAGGGGGCAGAGCTGAGTCAATCAGACTGCGGTCACGGACAGGTCAGACAGGGTGAGTGGCTCGAAGGACTGGTGTATTTTTCTGACAATCCCTGTCACCACAGTGATACCAGATTTTATCCACTTTAATGACATTAATAGAATATTAATTCCAGAGCTACCATGTCAGGATTCAAACCCGTGCATTGGCTTGTTTGTCCAGTGCAAATGGGAACAGGATGCAGTGATTCGACCAGTGAATTGTTTGTATATTTGCCCCTGGTTTGGTGTGTTCAAGGGTCTGACATCTCCAGCTGACCATGTGGCAGTGATGCCTCCCGGCAGGTGGGGTTGGTGCCGGAATGAATCTGTATGTTTTACCTCGATTAATGCCGTCAAACGCTTCTCCCAATGCTGTGTCGAACAAATAGGGGTGATAGAATTTTTCAACCAGCAGGGCACCGTCTGTCACTGACAATGTCTTGTCATTATCGCCAATCCTGTAAATATTATACATCTGGTTATAAACTGAACATCAGTGATATTTGAACTATTTTACAAATCCACACAGAGTTTCGGTCAAGACCATGTCCTACCTCCTCTTCCGACGAGCTTCCTCCTGAAATAAATCAAACACAGATCTCAATTGACTGAGACTGACCATCGGCATCCGAACAGCAGGAATCTGAGACAAGTTATTACAAGCTGCTGAAAATTCTCACTTAACTCTCTCCCACTGAAACGAATGGAGAAAGAGGAGAACCACGGGAGAAAGTAGAAGGAATGTTTATGAAATTTATACCATAACTGAGAGGATGGAACTTGCAGGAGAGATTGGACAGGTTGTGTATTTTTATCTGGATATGATGTCAGGGAGGATCAGATGGAGGAATTTAAACCTCTGAATGGATTTGATGGGATGGGAGTGGAGAAAATATTTCTCCTTGTCTGAGACCAATAGTCAAAGATAAAGCATCAGTTAGTTGTTAATAAATCCCACAAGAAATGAGGTGAAGAGAATATCAGAAACACACTCACAGCCTATGACTGTAACTGGGTGTTACTCTGAGTATCGGGGATATTATACGTGGGAATCACAGAAACGACCACCAGCTCAGTGCTCTGATCAGGGTAACTCATTCCCGAGAAGGTTGCAGACTGTCCTGTGATGTACAGATGTTGTGGGAGGCCGGTTTGGGACAATGACAATTCTGAACAGTCAGGACGTCCACATGGTGGAAATCAGTTTCCAGCTACACTATTTGAGATAAATTACATCATATTGTGACTGGGCACTTTTACAGATCCAAACTTAAATCGCTCACCATGAGGAATGTGATATTTTCTTGTTGATCCATCCGTTCCTGTAACTTTGTGATTTCCTCCTGGATGGAACTTAAATTCTCTTGAATCTTTCGAAGATTTTTCTCCATTGGATTCAGAGTCCTCTCCTCTTCTTCCCTGAGATCTCGCAGTGCACGCTGCTCTTTTTCAGTGAGAACCCGGCGCAGTTCAGCAAAATGGGATGTGATCTGGGACTGAAGACTGTGTGTCTGTTCCTGTCAAATGAAAGGAGAGGCTAGTTTACTATTTGAGGCTATTTTTTGTATTTCCTTCTGACATGGAAGGTAACCATTCAGCCCATTAAAGTCTATGCTGGTTCTCAGAACAATCCCCTCCATCACATTCCCCCGCATCTCCCTGAAACATATACTCCGTCTCTGACCCACTAACCCCGACCTGAATCACAGACCACCCAACGTCACAAGGTTAATTACAGTCGCCAATTTACCGTTCAACCATGCAATGTCGGCTAAAGGAAGGTACTGGATACAGGGAGAACATGCAAACTCCACGCAGACAGCTCCAGGGGTCAGGATCGATCCCAGGTTACTGGGGCTGCGATGCTCTGCTATTCTGCATTAAAGGGAACAAAACTACACAGCGAATTTGTAAATTCTGTTCAGGAGCCTCACCTGAACTCCAGAAATCTTCTCTTTCTGTTGTTGCTCCATTTCCTCGAAGTCCGATTTCTTTTTAGTGAGAGAGTCTAAGGAAGATTTAACCCGACCCTGGGAATCAGAGAGTAAAGACATTAGACCAAAATATGCAACTAAGTAAATAGCTGATCAAAAGCTGGTTAGTTTTACCTTGTAGATTTCAATGGCTTCGTTAACCAGCATGAAGTTGTGAGACTTGTGTTCCCGCGCAGTCGCACAGATCAGGCATATCAGTGTCTCGTCCATCTCACAAAACAGCTTCAGTTCTTCCCCATGTTTCTCGCAGTGAAGTTTACTTTCCTCCTCTTTCGGATTCAGGTTTAGTTTTCGAGCTTTCTCAGACAGATTTGCCAAGGCCCGATTGACCCTGAGGGTGCGGTCCGCAATCTCCTCTCTACATTCCGGGCAGCGGTTTCTCTGCTCCCTTTCCCAACACCGTGTGATGCAGGAGCGGCAGTAGTTGTGTCCACACTCCAGTATAACCGGATCGGTGAAGAAATCCAGGCAGATGGGACAAATTACCTCCTCGGTTAAACTCTCGACCTGTCCTTTCGAAGCCATGTTAACTCCCGATACTTCCCGGTTCAGGGTCCTTTCACTTCCAGGGAGCTGCTGAACGCCTGCGGTACCGCGGCTGTCCACCAGGGGCGCTGCAGTCTGGGGAATGAATGTTCATTTTCAGTGAAGCAGGAATCGTGTTCATTTCCACAGCAGCGATCAGAAACACATTAAACAAGTCTAACATAGATAAAGCCGGAGAGAAGAGCTTGGTTCAGTCTACGGCAGAACTGAAAGGGCAAGTCCTGAAAAGAGAGACACAAGGGACTGTAAATGCAAGAGTCTGGAAGGAACTAAGCGAGTCAGACATCATTTGTGGAGAAAAATAGACAGAAGATATTCCGGGTTGAGACAGTCCAGACGAAGGTTCTCTACGCGAAATGTCAATTGCCCATTTCTCTCCACAGTTGCTGCCTGACCCTCGGTGTTCCTCCAAAAGCACGTTTCGTTTAGCTGGAGGACTAAAGAGAGACTGAGGTGTAAAAACAGTGAATAATGTAAATTTATAGCAACTATTAAATCAGTTAATGGTATGGGACACGGGATGTGGAGGGAATCTGCTGTGAGGAGACTGATGCTGTGCCGATGACAAAGATGTGTCTGCAGGAATCACCACAGGACTGGACATTGCACGTCACAGTGTGGAAAACATTCAACTCCTGATTTCCATTTCCCTGCTTGACCCGGCCCGGCTCCAAAGATCTGGTCTCACTTGTTCGGAACAGGGTCAACGTGTGGAAATGATTTCCCCGCCTGTCTTCTGAACCCCATCAGCCCCAGAGAGCAGGGGCACTGGGCTGGAATCTCAACTCAGAAACACAGGAGATTCTGCAGATGCTGGAATTCCAGAGCAACACACACAATATCCTGGAGGAACTCAGCCGGTCAGGCAGCATATGGAGAGGAATAAACTGCGTTCAAGTGTCTCGGTCTGAAACGAGGACTGTTATCCTCTCCAGAGCTGCTGCCTGACCCCCTGAGTTCCTCCAGTATTTTGAGTGTGTTGCTCTGCAATCTCCACGTCGCTGAGTCTGACAGTTTTCATCAGGCAGCGTCCACAACAGCAGCTCCAGGGACAGAGGGACTGGGGGTTGGGATGTGGGTGTGGGGACCCGTCTCCCACTTAAATACGGTTCAGATGGAACAGCACAGAAAGAACCTGCCAGACAGCGGTGGTGAGTTTCGGGAACAAGTCAGTTTATTCAGACCCTGTTACAGTGAGCATTGGGAAACACTTCGAGTGTGATCTCAAAGATACTCCACTGAGTCAATAATCGTACGGGTTTCTGTTATACAATGGTGACGTGGATTTCACAAAAAATCATCAGAAACCTACATTTCTCTGTAGTATTCAGCCTTTGATTATTTCTATGTGGTGTCTCTCTATCTCACTGACAGTCATTTCCCAATGCTCTCTGTAATTCATTGTCTTCATTTCTGACCCAGTTTTCCTGCCGTGACTCTCCTTATCTGATGATAAACTCTCCTGCCGTGGTCTGCGATTCAACCTCCACCTGTTTACCTTTGATCCAGTGAGCTTCACCTTGCTGACTGAACATGTCCACTGTCTAATCACTGACCTGACTGTCATATCGTCACCTCTCAGTCACCTTCTCCCTTGGTCTAATTAATTTTACCATCATTCCCCAGATTGTAAGGCACCTAGTTTAAATATTTAAGAATTTTCCCAATTCTCATGATTCCCAGAGATTCCTTCCTCAGACATCACTGCCTGACACTGTGTGGTGTGATTGTCACTTGCCACCTATCAGCCCAGGCCTGGATATTGTCCAGGTCTTGCTGCATTTGTGTTGTAGGCTGCTTCATTACCTGAGGGGTGGCAGATGGTGCTGAACATTGTGTCATCATCAGTGACCATCCCGACCTCTGACCTTACGATGGACAGATGGTCGTTGAGGAAGCAGCTGAGGGTGTTTGGGCCGAGGACTCTGTCCTGAGGAGTTCCTGCAGAGATGTCCTGTGGCTGAGATGATCGGCTCCAAACACCACAACCATCGTCTTTGTGCCGGGGATGACACACAGATTCCCACTGATTCCCCCATTATTCCTTCACTTGCACTATTTATTTTATAATTCATAGTGATGTTATGTCTCTGCACTGCACTGCTGCTGAAAGCAACACATTTCACATCATATATAACAGAGATAATTAACCCGATTCTGATTCTGTTTCTGCAGATCTGGAGTTTTTGTACCAGGTTGCTCTTTCAGTCCATGCAGTGATCTTATGCTCCATTGGATCAGTTTGTCTGCATAAACAATCGTAGTAGTGCGTTTCTGTAAACACTCTGACAGTAAACCAAGTTCATGCAAGGTGTCATACATTAGAGCTCAGTCTGATAGAAACTGTTCTGAAGAGAGTCTGTTGAACAGACCTTCACAGCGTTTTCTGTCACTCCCAGATCTTGATTCATCCTTCATTGCTTTTTCAAAATAAAAACACAGTGCTTCATCATTTTGCCACACTGCTGAAACTGTTCGAAACGAGCTAGCTATCTACCTGGTGCCCAGAACACAGACTATTTTGTAAATGTGTTGTTCTATTTGAGAGACACATTCAGACAGTTCCTTTTGATTTAGAGGTGATCTACTGTAAACAGAGTACAATTTGTCCATTAAATGATTGGAAATGATTTATTCCATGAACTTCTCTCACAGAATCACCTACTGCAAGTTCTAATCTGTGATTAAGACAGGGCCAAATTATCACATCAGGGTAATGTTCCTTGAGAATTGTAGCAACACTAGATTTGACACCAAGCATTACACTCACCCCATCACTAGCCAATGCTACAAGGTTCTGTTTCAAGTAAGAGTCATCAAACCCACGGTTATTGAGACAGTTCAATCGTTTCAGCTTTCTGATCAGGCTGTTCAATGAGATCTAAAAACAGAAAATGGGGATCACCTTCCTTATCACTTTCACATTTCAAATAAACTATTAGGACAGTCTCAATGCTCAGGCTTCTTGATTCATCAATGAGAACAGAAAATTTGTCATTTATCTGCTTGATATGCTGCAAATTTGTTTTTTCATATTAATGGCTCTGCGATTAATTATCTCTGTAGCACCAGTGTGGGAATGCAGTCCCACTCCAATGTCAATGCCACTTTTTACTGAAGCTCCAATAAGCCAAAGTGATCAGAGTATGGTCTGTCATTCTGAGCTAAATAATATGCAGGATGAAAAATTTCAGCTTCTTTCTGCTTTATTGTGCGAATGCTCGATTTGTTCTGACCGACCTTACGGCCCACTTCGGCAAGCGACATGCCAATTTAAAAAGATATCAGAGCCTGGACTGACACCATCTTACTGCCCTCTACTGTGCCTATTGTCTTGTTTATTATTTATTGTAATGCCTGCACTGTCTTGTGCACTTTACGCAGTCCTGGGCAGGTCTGTAGTCCAGTGTAGTTTTTGTGGTGTTTTACGTAGTTCAGTGCAGTTTTTGTATTGTTTCATGCAGCACCATGGTCCTGAAAACGTTGTCTCGTGTTTACTGTGTACTGTACCAGCAATTATGGTCGAAATGGCAATAAAAAGTCACTTGACTTGACTTGAAGCAGAAAATAACATGAATCTTAAAACAACACACACAAAATGCTGGTGGAACACAGCAGGCCAGGCAGCATCTATAGGAGAAGCACTGTCGCCGTTTTGGGCTGAGACCCTTTGTCAGGACTAACTTCGTCAGGGTCTCGGCCGGAAACGTCGACAGTGCTTCTCCTATAGATGCTGCCTGGCCTGATGTGTTCCACCAGCATTTTGTGTGTTGTTTGAATTTCCAGCTTCTGCAGATTTCCTCGTGTTTGCTCAATGAATCTTCAATGTCATTTTCTTTATACCCTGTGTGACCAGCAGGGGGCGGAATTGCTCCAGTTATTCGCTCTCACTCTCTGCTTTCACCCAGTCGGGACGGAGTGTGTCAACAGATGCCAAGTGCACACTCGCCGCTCCCCACTGTCCAGCAGGGGTTGTGGGGAATCACTCTGGTACACCTTCCCCCCCCCCCCCCCCCCCATCCTTGCTGCCCTGTTAGATATTAGTGCCACGGAGTAACCGAAAGTACACTGCATTCAAATAAAGGAAATATATTTATGAACCTTAACTAAAGGGTTAGTAAAGAAAAACAAAAAGAGAAGGGCCGTTTTAATTAAACAGTTAAATGTTCACAAGTTGGAGCTCAACGTTTCACCATATTCACCGAACCTCAATCGGTCTCGGCACCGGACCCTCGAATCACGGTCCCGCACCGGATCGAATCTCACGACCTGTTCTCTCCAGAATCTTCTCTCTTCATCTACCACCGAACAAAAGCCCCAAGCACAACTTCAGTGTCCCTCACCAGGAAACCTCCCCTAGTTCCACCATCCTGACTGGATGACACATTTATTCAGAAAGGTAGGCTTATTCAGAAAGTCAGAAGGCATGGGATCCAGGGAATTTGGCCAGGTGGATTCACAATTGGCTTACCTGCAGAAGGAAGAGGGTCATGGTTGGGGGCGGGGGGGAGTACATTCAGATTGGACAGTTGTGACTAGTGGTGTCCCACAAGGATCTGTTCTGGGACCTCTAATTTTTGTGATTTTTATTAACCACCTGGATGTGGAGGTAGAAGGGTGGGTTGGCAAGTTTGCAGACGACACAAAGGTTGGTAGTGTTGTAGATAGTGTAGAGGATTGTCGAAGATTGCAGAGTATCATTGATAGAACGCAGAAGTGGGCTGAGAAGTGGCAGATGGAGTTCAACCTGGAGAAGTGTGAGGTGGTACACTTTGGAAGGACAAACTCCAAGGCAGAGTACAAAGTAAATGGCAGGATACTTGGTAGTGTGGAGGAGCAGAGGGATCTGGGGGTACATGTCCACAGATCCCTGAAAGTTGCCTCACAGGTAGATAGGGTAGTTAAGAAAGCTTATGGGGTGTTAGTTTTCATAAGTCGGGGGATAGAGTTTAAGAGTCGCAATGTAATGATGCAGCTCTATAAAACTCTAGTTAGGCCACACTTGGAGTACTGTGTCCAGTTCTGGTCACCTCAGTATAAAAAGGATGTGGAAGCATTGGAAAGGGTACAGAGGAGATTTACCAGGATGCTGCCTGGTTTAGAGAGTATGGATTATGATCAGAGATTAAGGGAGCTAGGGCTTTACTCTTTGGAGAGACGGAGGATGAGAGGAGACATGATAGAGTTGTACAAGATATTAAGAGGAATAGACAGAGTGGACAGCCAGCACCTCTTTCCCAGGGCACCACTGCTCAGTACAAGAGGACATGGCTTTAAGGTAAGGGGAGGGAAGTTCAAGCGGGATATTAGAGGAAGGTTTTTCACTCGGAGAATGGTTGGTGCGTGGAATGCACTGTCTGAGTCAGTGGTGGAGGCAGATACACTAGTGAAGTTTAAGAGACTACTAGACAGGTATATGGACGAATTTAAGGTAGGGGGGTTATATGGGAGGCAGGGTTTGAGGGTCGGCACAACATTGTGGGCCGAAGGGCCAGTACTGTGCTGTACTATTCTATGTTCTATATTGTATCTGTGTAATGACTGCATGGTATAAAAAGAATGGTATTTGCTTCAGAGGAGAGAGACCTTCGAAGCAGCCTCCTAGACAGAGAGCTTAAGGAGGGTTCTCTCAGGTAACTTGATAATAAAGAGTTAAGTTAGTCGCTCCCTCTGTCACTTTTCCGGTTTAATCGTCTCTCTCCCCCTGATCCATCTGCCCATCACCCACACACTCCTCCACCACCCTCCACATCTGCCCATCACCCACACAGTCCACCCCACCCCCTCCATCTACCCATCACCCACACACTCCTCGACCACCCTCTGCATCTGCCCGTCACTAACACACTCCTCCCAACCCTCTCCATCTGCCCATCACCTACACATTCCTCCCCACCCTCTCCATCTGCCCATCCCCCACACACTCCTCCCAACAACCTCCATCTGCCCATCACCCACACACTCCTCGACTACCCTCTGCATCTGCCCGTCACTAACACACTCCTCCCCACCTCTCCATCAGCCCATCACCCACACACACCTCCACACCCTCTACATCTGCCCATCACCCACACACTCCTCCCCACCCTCTCCATCGGCCCATCAACCACACACTCCTCCCCACCCTCTCCATCTGCCCATCAACCACACACTCCTCCCCACCCTCTCCATCTGCCCATCCCCCACACACTCCTCCCAACCACCTCCATCTGCCCATCACCCACACACTCCTCGACTACCCTCTGCATCTGCCCGTCACTAACACACTCCTCCCCACCTCTCCATCAGCCCATCACCCACACACACCTCCACACCCTCTACATCTGCCCATCACCCACACACTCCTCCCTGCCACCCTGTTAGATATTAGTGCCACGGAGTAACCGACAGTACACTGCATTCGAATAAAGGAAATATATTTATGTATCTTAACTAAAGGGTTAGTAAAGAAAAACAAAAAGAGAAGGGCCATTTTAATTAAACAGTTAAATGTTCACAAGTTGGAGCTCAGCGTTTCACCATATTCACCGATCCTCAATCGGTCTCGGCACCGGACCCTCGAATCACGGTCCGGCACCGGATCGAATCTCACGACCTGTTCTCTCTGGAATCTTCTCTCTTCATTGGGGCCAAACAAAAGTCCCAATCCCAACTTCAGTGTCCCTCACCAGAAAAACCTCCCCTAGTTCCACCATCCTGACTGGATGACACACATTCCTCATCATCCCTTATCTTGAACAATGAGCCGAACAGGCTGAGAGCAGAACAGACTGATCTCACAGAGCTGCTGAATGAAATACCTACCGCAGAACAGGAAAAACGTGACCCAGGGCGTTACACAAGGTACAGAAGTCTGGGAACACGGTGACTCAGCAGCTGTCGAGGGAAAAGTCAGCAAGAGCTGACACAGGCATTATAGACAGTCAGAGTCTCTTTATCCTCAGCGTGGGAAAGTCAGATACTACAGGGAGTGAATATAAGGTGAGAGGAGAAGGTTTAAAGCAGATTGATGAGGCAAGTTTATTTTTTACACAGAGAATGGTCGGTGTAGGTGCCTATGTTGTCGGGAGGGGGTGGAAACAGATACAACAACAACATTTCAGTGGCATTCAGACAGACACATGAACAGACAGGGAATGGCGGGTTGTGGCCAGATACAGGCCACACCTGGACACATCAGGATGCTCTTTATCAAAGCCAGCTCAGCATTCAATACTGTCATCCTCTCAAAACTAATCACTAAACTTCAAGATCTTGGCCTCAATAACTTCTTGTGCAATTGGATCCTCAATTTCTGCGCTTGTCCACCCTTGTCAGGTCAGATTGGCAACATCTCCTCCACAACCTCCATCAGCTCAGATGCACCACAAGGCTGTGTTCTTGGACCCTGCTCAACTCGATTTACACTCCTGACTGTGGCTGAGCACAGCTCCAATGCCAGGGTTAAGTTTGCTGGTGACACCACTATCTCAGGCCAGTCAAAGGTGGTGATGAATCAGCATATCGCAGGAGATTGAAAATCTGGCTGAGAGGCACCAGAACAACAACCTCCTAATGTCAGCAAGACTGAGGAGCTGATTATTGACTTCGGGAAGAGGAAACTAGAGCTCCATGAACCAGTCCACACTGGAGGATCGGAGGTGGAGAGGGTCGGCCACTTTAAATTCCTCAGTGTTATCATTTCGGAGGAACTGATTGGGGCCCAGCACAATTACGAAGAAAGCAGACAGCATGTCTGTTTCCTCTGGGGTTAGCGAAGATTTATCACAACATCTAAAACCTTGACAAACTTATATAGGTGAGTGGTGGAGAGCATATTGACTGGCTGCATCACAGTCTGGTCTGGAATCACCAATACCCCAGCACTGAGCACATCTACACAGACCATTGTTGCAGGAAAGCTGCACACCCCCACCACCCGGCCCATGCTCTCTTCCCACTGCTGCCATCAGGACCCACATGATCCAGTTCAGATTCACCCTAACCCTAACCCCCACCACCCGGCCCATGCTCTCTTCCCACTGCTGCCATCAGGACCCACATGATCCAGTTCAGATTCACCCTAACCCCCACCACCCGGCCCATGCTCTCTTCCCACTGCTGCCATCAGGACCCACATGATCCAGTTCAGATTCACCCTAACCCTAACCCCCACCACCCGGCCCATGCTCTCTTCCCACTGCTGCCATCAGGACCCACATGATCCAGTTCAGATTCACCCTAACCCTAACACCCACCACCCGGCCCATGCTCTCTTCCCACTGCTGCCATCAGGACCCACATGATCCAGTTCAGATTCACCCTAACCCCCACCACCCGGCCCATGCTCTCTTCCCACTGCTGCCATCAGGACCCACATGATCCAGTTCAGATTCACCCTAACCCTAACCCCCACCACCCGGCCCATGCTCTCTTCCCACTGCTGCCATCAGGACCCACATGATCCAGTTCAGATTCACCCTAACCCTAACACCCACCACCCGGCCCATGCTCTCTTCCCACTGCTGCCATCAGGACCCACATGATCCAGTTCAGATTCACCCTAACCCTAACCCCCACCACCCGGCCCATGCTCTCTTCCCACTGCTGCCATCAGGACCCACATGATCCAGTTCAGATTCACCCTAACCCTAACCCCCACCACCCGGCCCATGCTCTCTTCCCACTGCTGTCATCAGGACCCACATGATCCAGTTCAGATTCACCCTAACCCCCACCACCCGGCCCATGCTCTCTTCCCACTGCTGCCATCAGGACCCACATGATCCAGTTCAGATTCACCCTAACCCCCACCACCCGGCCCATGCTCTCTTCCCACTGCTGTCATCAGGACCCACATGATCCAGTTCAGATTCACCCTAACCCTAACCCCCACCACCCGGCCCATGCTCTCTTCCCACTGCTGCCATCAGGACCCACATGATCCAGTTCAGATTCACCCTAACCCCCACCACCCGGCCCATGCTCTCTTCCCACTGCTGCCATCAGGACCCACATGATCCAGTTCAGATTCACCCTAACCCTAACCCCCACCACCCGGCCCATGCTCTCTTCCCACTGCTGCCATCAGGACCCACATGATCCAGTTCAGATTCACCCTAACCCTAACCCCCACCACCCGGCCCATGCTCTCTTCCCACTGCTGCCATCAGGACCCACATGATCCAGTTCAGATTCACCCTAACCCTAACCCCCACCACCCGGCCCATGCTCTCTTCCCACTGCTGCCATCAGGACCCACATGATCCAGTTCAGATTCACCCTAACCCCCACCACCCGGCCCATGCTCTCTTCCCACTGCTGCCATCAGGACCCACATGATCCAGTTCAGATTCACCCTAACCCCCACCACCCGGCCCATGCTCTCTTCCCACTGCTGCCATCAGGACCCACATGATCCAGTTCAGATTCACCCTAACCCTAACCCCCACCACCCGGCCCATGCTCTCTTCCCACTGCTGCCATCAGGACCCACATGATCCAGTTCAGATTCACCCTAACCCTAACCCCCACCACCCGGCCCATGCTCTCTTCCCACTGCTGCCATCAGGACCCACATGATCCAGTTCAGATTCACCCTAACCCTAACCCCCACCACCCGGCCCATGCTCTCTTCCCACTGCTGCCATCAGGACCCACATGATCCAGTTCAGATTCACCCTAACCCTAACCCCCACCACCCGGCCCATGCTCTCTTCCCACTGCTGTCATCAGGACCCACATGATCCAGTTCAGATTCACCCTAACCCCCACCACCCGGCCCATGCTCTCTTCCCACTGCTGCCATCAGGACCCACATGATCCAGTTCAGATTCACCCTAACCCCCACCACCCGGCCCATGCTCTCTTCCCACTGCTGTCATCAGGACCCACATGATCCAGTTCAGATTCACCCTAACCCTAACCCCCACCACCCGGCCCATGCTCTCTTCCCACTGCTGCCATCAGGACCCACATGATCCAGTTCAGATTCACCCTAACCCCCACCACCCGGCCCATGCTCTCTTCCCACTGCTGCCATCAGGACCCACATGATCCAGTTCAGATTCACCCTAACCCTAACCCCCACCACCCGGCCCATGCTCTCTTCCCACTGCTGCCATCAGGACCCACATGATCCAGTTCAGATTCACCCTAACCCTAACCCCCACCACCCGGCCCATGCTCTCTTCCCACTGCTGCCATCAGGACCCACATGATCCAGTTCAGATTCACCCTAACCCTAACCCCCACCACCCGGCCCATGCTCTCTTCCCACTGCTGCCATCAGGACCCACATGATCCAGTTCAGATTCACCCTAACCCCCACCACCCGGCCCATGCTCTCTTCCCACTGCTGCCATCAGGACCCACATGATCCAGTTCAGATTCACCCTAACCCTAACCCCCACCACCCGGCCCATGCTCTCTTCCCACTGCTGCCATCAGGACCCACATGATCCAGTTCAGATTCACCCTAACCCCCACCTCCCGGCCCATGCTCTCTTCCCACTGCTGCCATCAGGACCCACATGATCCAGTTCAGATAACTTCAGATTCACTCGCCCCATCACTGAACTGTTCCCACAACCTCTGGACTCACTTTCAAGTACACCTCATCTCATGTTCTTGATATTATTCTTTATTTATTTATTACCATTTCTTGTTTTTCTTTCTCTTTGTATTTGCAGTTTGTTGTCTTTTGCACACTGATTGTCTGCCCTGTTTGTGCAATCTTTCATTGATTCTATTGTGATTGTTGGATTTATTGATTATGCCGACAAGAAAATGATTCTCAGGTTTGTATATGGTGACATATATGTAGTTTGACAATAAATTTACTTTGAACTTTGTACTGAATACAGTGAACATGGGGGACAGAGGATGTTCTACACAGAGTGCATTGGTTACCCCTGTGTAATCGAACAGACCGAAGGCCAAAATATTAAATGGCACAAATGTAGATATCTGTATTAAGAAGTTGAGAAATAGCAGCAGATGAGGCCATTTGGCCCCTTGTGCCTACCTTGTCCTTCACTCAGAACGTGGCTGACCTTTGACCTCAGAGCCACTTTCCTGCACCATCCCCATCATCACGGGGCCCCAGAAATCCAGAAACCTTGTGGAGCGAATTCCAAAGTGTCACTGCATTCTGGGTGGGGAAATTTCTCATCTCAGTCCTGCAGAGGCAACCTCTGAGTCTGTGATCTCTTGTTCCACACATCAGCCAGGTGAAACATTATTCCTGCCTCTGCTCTGTCAATAACCTGTGAGATTGTGCCTGTCTCAATCAGTCCACATCTTATTCTTCTAAATCTGAGACAGGCCCAGTCAGTGTAAGCTCCCTGAGGACACTGCATAGAGGATAAGACTTGAAAGTGAGAGGGTCAAAGTTGAATCAGGATGTTATGTTTCAGGACATCACTGTTCTCCTCACTGAATTCCTCATTTTAAATGTCCTTCTCCATAGAAGTATTTATTTCAGACCTCACCCATCTGCTGTATCTCCACACACAGATGACCACACTGATCCTTCAAGGGACATATTCCCTCACTAGTTACTCATTTTTCCCGACAGATTCACAGAATCTGTTAAAGCTATCTCATCTCATCTTTTTGCCCTTCTGATTTCCCTCTTCAGTGTACTCCTACATTCCTTCTATTCCTCAAGGGAATCGCTTCATCCCTGTTACTTTCACCTGACAAACAACTCCGTCATGTTCCTGACCAGATCCTCAATAACCCTCATCAGCCAGGGTTCCCTCATCCCACCAGTGTTGCCCTTCACTCTAACAGAACATGCAGATACTGAACCCTTCCAAACTCTGATAAGGATCCTCACTCACTAGATGTCCTTTACTTGGGAACACCCTCCTGTTCTACACCTCCATTTACTCCCTGGCCTTTTCTGTCCTTCCTCAGTTCAGTCTGTCCATTGATCTGAAGAGAAATAGGGAGAGAAAAGGTCCCCTTCTGGATCTGTGACTGTGTGATCCTGAGTGAGGTCTGGTTCCCGTCATCTCTGTTTACCGTGGAGAAGAGAATGGAAGCTGGTGTATGTCAGGAAGAGAATAAATGGTATTGTCCTAAAGAATGACAAGTGACGAAGTGCTCAAAGTCTTAAACACGTAAAGCTGGATAAACTCCTAGGGTCGGATCAAGTCCTTCCTCGGACTTCGTGGGGAAACAGGAAATAAATTGCTGGGAACACACACAAAATGCTGGAGGAACGCAGCAGGCCAGGCAGCATCTATAGGAAAAATCACTGTCAACGTTTCGGGTCGAGACCCTTCGGCAGGACTGGAGAAAAGAAGCTGAGGAGTCAGAGTAAGAAGGTGGGGGAGGGGAGTGAGAACCTCCAGGTGATAGGTGAAACCTGGAGGGGGAGGGGAGAGAGATCCTCCAGGTGTTTGGTGAAACCTGGAGGGGGAGGGGAGAGAGAACCTCCAGGTGATAGGTGAAACCTGGAGGGGGAGGGGAGAGAGAACCTCCAGGTGATAGGTGAAACCTGGAGGGGGAGGGGAGAGAGAACCTCCAGGTGATAGGTGAAACCTGGAGGGGGAGTGGAGAGAGAACCTCCAGGTGATAGGTGAAACCTGGAGGGGGAGGGGAGAGAGAACCTCCAGGTGATAGGTGAAACCTGGAGGGGGAGTGGAGAGAGAACCTCCAGGTGATGGGTGAAACCTGGAGGGGGAGGGGAGAGAGAACCTCCAGGTGATGGGTGAAACCTGGAGCGGGAGGGGAGAGAGAACCTTCAGGTGATGGGTGAAACCTGGAGGGGGAGGGGAGAGAGAACCTCCAGGTGATAGGTGAAACCTGGAGGGGGAGGGGAGAGAGAACCTCCAGGTGATAGGTGAAACCTGGAGGGGGAGTGGAGAGAGAACCTCCAGGTGATAGGTGAAACCTGGAAGGGGAGGGGAGAGAGAACCTCCAGGTGATAGGTGAAACCTGGAGGGGGAGTGGAGAGAGAACCTCCAGGTGATGGGTGAAACCTGGAGGGGGAGTGGAGAGAGAACCTCCAGGTGATGGGTGAAACCTGGAGGGGGAGGGGAGAGAGAACCTCCAGGTGATGGGTGAAACCTGGAGCGGGAGGGGAGAGAGAACCTCCAGGTGATGGGTGAAACCTGGAGGGGGAGGGGAGAGAGAACCTCCAGGTGATAGGTGAAACCTGGAGGGGGAGGGGAGAGAGAACCTCCAGGTGATAGGTGAAACCTGGAGGGGGAGTGGAGAGAGAACCTCCAGGTGATAGGTGAAACCTGGAAGGGGAGGGGAGAGAGAACCTCCAGGTGATGGGTGAAACCTGGAGGGGGAGGGGAGAGAGAACCTCCAGGTGATCGGTGAAACCTGGAGGGGGATGGGAGAGAGAACCTCCAGGTGATAGGTGAAACCTGGAGGGGGAGGGGAGAGAGAACCTCCAGGTGATAGGTGAAACCTGGAAGGGGAGGGGAGAGAGAACCTCCAGGTGATAGGTGAAACCTGGAGGGGGAGGGGAGAGAGAACCTCCAGGTGATGGGTGAAACCTGGAGCGGGAGGGGAGAGAGAACCTCCAGGTGATAGGTGAAACCTGGAGGGGGAGGGATGAAGCAAAGAGCTGGGTA
The DNA here is from genome assembly GCF_048418815.1 of Hemitrygon akajei. NCBI lineage: Eukaryota > Metazoa > Chordata > Chondrichthyes > Myliobatiformes > Dasyatidae > Hemitrygon > Hemitrygon akajei. The sequence goes on along the minus strand of NC_133125.1, from coordinate 188,112,324 downwards.
GTTGATTGGGAAGATTAGAAGCCTCCCTCTGGTGCTCCTCCCCCTCCCTTTTCTTTCTTCCATGACCTTCTGTCTCTTTCACCAATCAACGTCCCAGCTCCTTACTTCATCCCTCCCCCTCCAGGTTTCGTCTGTCACCTTGTGGTTTTCTCTCCCCTCGCCACACCTTTTAAATTTACTCCTCAGCTTTTTTCTCAAATCCTGCCAAAGGGCTTCAGCCCAAAACATCGACTTTTTTCCCATAGACGCTGCCTGGCCTGCTGAGTTCCTCCAGCATTTTGTGTGTGATGTCCTGGGGGATGGTGGTCCTTAATGTCACCTTGTTGAGGCATCACCTTTTGGAAATGTCCTCGGTGGTGGGAGATCTGTGCCCATGATGGAGCTGGCTGACTCTGATCCTGTGCAGCGGCCCCTTCACACCAGACAGTGATGTATCCAGTTAGAATGCTCTCCACAGTACATCTGTAGAAATTTAGTGATAGACCAAGTTTCCCCAACTCCTAACGAAATACAGCCACAGTTGTGCCTTCTTTGTATTTGCGTCAATAGGTTGGTCCTAGGGTAGATGATCAGAGATGTTGACACCCAGTGACTTGAAAACTGCTCACCCTTTCTTCTGCTGATTCCTCAATGATGGCTGATGTGTGTTTCCTGGAATTCCCCTTCCTGAAGTCCACAATCAAATACTTGGTGTTACTGAACTCAGGACATCCCTCTCGCTTCCTTGTGTGTTTACAATCTTGCCATCAAAACAACAATCTTCGCCCTCCATTTAGACCACTTATTTCCAGTTTCATTATGATATCCAACCAAGAGTCTTCTGCCCTGGTATTTTCATCATCAAGTCAAGTCACTTTTTATTGTCACTTCGACCATAACTGCTGGTACAGTACACAGTAAAAACGAGACAACGTTTTTCCGGACCATCGTGCTACAAGAAACAGTACAAAAACTACACTGAACTACGTAAAAACAACACAGAAAACAAACTACACTAGACTACAGACCTATCCAGGACTGTATAAAGTTCACAAAACAGTGCAGGCATTACAATAAATAATCAACAAGGCAATAGGGCAGTAAATTGGTGTCAGTCCAGGCTCTGGGTATTGAGGAGTCTGATGGCTTGGGGGAAGAAAGAATGTATTTCCCCATCAGGTAATTTTGAAAATGGAATGCGTGGGGTGTCCAGTGAGGGGTAGCACCTCTGGTAAAGGGCTTGCTCTATTTATTCTGGGGCAGCTCGCTCACCTTCGGGACCTCACTAGACACTCTGCTCTCAACTATGGCTCCAAGTTGGTGTTTGCATGTGACAGCAGCTACACCCTGGTGTAAAACATCAACAGCCAGGCTAATCCAGGGTAGCTGGTGGATCTCATACCCCACTGAGAGAGGGACATGCTTGTGAAATCAACTCTGGCTAACTTGGTGAATGAGATCAACAGTGAGATCCAATGGCCATGAACACTAATGTCTTAGAACAGAAAATCCTACAAAAGTAGTGGATTCGGCCCAATACATCACAACCATTGAACACATCTGCATGAAACACTCTCCTAGGAAAGCACAGCCATCATCAAATATCCTCAGCAGCCAGGCCACGCCCTTTTCTCGTGCTGCCATCTGGTAGAAGGAACAAGTGCCTCAGGACTCAGACCACCAGGATCAAGAACAGTTTCTGCCGCTCAAGAATCAGGCTCTTGAACAAAAGAGGATGACTGCACTCATCAATTGAGATGTTCCCACAACCAATGATCTCATTTTAAAGACTCCTTATCTTATATTTCATGCTCTCAATATTTATTGCTGTTGTTATGTATGTACCACAGCTCTGAGGGGCCGAAGGGTGCGGGGGTAGCCCCCTCCTTTGTGAGAATTGCAAGATCACTATTGAGTCAATTCAGGAGACACAGGAAATGAGAGAGAGACAGGCAGAATCCACAAAAGGGTTGGAATGTGTCCTGCCTCCTGGCAGACCCATTGATACCGGCCATTGTCTCTTGGAGACACATTTGTGGATTGGGGGACTATGCTACCTGCAGCCCTCGGGCAAAGTGGGCTGGTTGAGAGAGAGAGATTGCATCATCCCAACCTGATTGACATCTGCTACCTGGAGAGTCCAGATAAAAAGTGGGGCTGTAGAGACGGCCCCTCAGACACACCAGAAGAGACGCTAGCGATCCCGTAATAACGGGCAGCCATTTGAAGGAAGCCACGTGTGTTCGGTTCCCGTGCCTGGGAGCCGGTGGCTGATACCACAGAGACGATTTTCTTGAACTAACAACGGGGAACCAACTCCCCCGACACATCGGATCGGCCTCATCAAAAGACCCGGGCAAGTTTCTCTTCTCACAAATCGCTCTCTCTCTCCAACAAGTGAAAACCCAGCGGTCCCCAAAGGCTAAAGCCTGCATGAACTGAGAGACTTTTATATTTCCATCGGGCAATATATTATACCCTAGACAAACGATAGAGCCATTTCTTATTGATGATTATTACTATACCCGTGCTTTAGATTGAGTATTGACGACGTATATTATCTGAATGTTTGTATTAACTTTATTTTTGTGCCCCTTTATAAATAAAGACTTTTAAAAATAGTACCATCAGACTTCAACGGACCTCTCTATCTTTGCTGGTAAGTGACCCAGTTACGGGGTACGTAACAACTTGGGGGCTCGTCCCGGATTTGAAACCAAATTGGAGGGCCAGTGAATCGGGATTGTAAGCCCAAACGTGGATCTGGTACGCGGGTAGCCAGACGGGAAACCAGCAAAGATGGACGTGGATGAATTTATGGAAAACCCGACTCTGGGGGCGCTAGAGGCGGCCACCAAATCAGACTTGGTAAATTTGGCAAAGGGGTTAAGCCTCACAGAGGTGAGGTCGTCAATGAAAAAGCAGGAGGTGCGAAGGGCCATAACTCAGTATTACATTGGGAAGAATGTGTTTGCAGCTGAGGTATTGGAAAATATCCCTGAAAAGGTACCAGCTAGTGGGACGACTCAGTTAGAGTTGGAGAAATTAAGGTGGGAACATGAAATTAAGCTAAAAGAGCTGGACGCAGCTGAGAAGGAGAATGAAAGAGCTGAGAAGGAGAAGGAAAGGGCTGAGAAGGAGAGGGAGGCAGAGAGAGAGAGGAAACATGCCTTGGAGATGGAGAAGTTAAAGCAAGAGCCACGAAGTCAGGGGTCGGACAGAGATGAGCGGTTTGATGTTAGTCGGGCGTTGAGGTTGGTACCCCCGTTCGAGGAGACGGATGTTGATAGTTATTTCTTGCTTTTTGAAAAGGTGGCAGTGAATCAGAAGTGGCCCAGAGCACAGTGGGTGGCGTTGTTACAAAGTGTGTTAAGAGGGAAGGCACAGCGGGCATATGTGGCATTGTCCACGGAAGGGGAAGAGAATTATGACCAAGTAAAGGCGGCCATTTTCCGGGGTTACGAGCTAGTACCTGAAGCCTATAGACAAAAGTTCAGAAATTTACGGAAAGGGTGGAATCAGACGTATACCGAGTTTGCCCATGAGAAGGGGGTGCTCTTGGACCGTTGGTGCACCGCAGAAATAGTGGACGAGGATTATGGGCGTCTCAGGGAGTTAATTTTGATTGAGGAATTTAAAGAGTGTGTTCCAGAGGAGATCCGGATGTATTTGAATGAGAAGCCGAATAAGTCCATCTCAGAATTTGCTAGGTTCGCAGATTAATATGCCCTAACCCACAAGACAAAGTTTTCCTCGACAAAAAGTTACCCGAGGGACCGTGGGAACAATCGAGAAAGTCCGCCGGCTGAGGCAGAGGTCCCGCCGGGAGCTAGTGGTAAGGTTGGGGGGAAAAGGCCAGGCGGCCAGAGATTTCCGGGCTTAACCTGTTTTAATTGTGGGAAGAGCGGGCATGTTGCATCTCGGTGCTTTGCTCCGAGGAGGGAGACGGGAAAAGGGAAAGCAGCAGTCCCTATCGGATGTGCCATGGTAATCAGTAAATCGACAAGAGAGCCCCGGGTAGACAGAGTACAAGAGGGGTCTGAGACTTGTCTGTCACACGGGACCGTGTCTTTGAGGAAGGGGGACCCACCAATTCCCGTACGAATCTGGAGAGACACGGGGGCTGAGCTGTCGTTGATCAGCCGTAAGGTACTCGAGTTTGGTCGAAAAAAAGGCATGGTAGCGGTGAAGGGGATAAATAAAAGGATAGAAATGGTGTCCTTACATAAGGTCATTATGGATTGTGAGCTGGTGTATGGACCAGTTGAAATAGGGGTGCCATCAGAATTCCCGAGAACTGACGTGGACATCCTCCTTGCTAACGATTTAGCCGGGGGTAAGGTTTGGGCCGCCATGACGCTGATCAAACCCCCTATGCGTGTTGAGGCTCCGCCCCTAGCTCCCAAGAGCTATCCCGCATGCGCGGTCACTCGCAGCCTGTCGAGAGCGGCAGCTGAGACCGAGAGCAGTTTAAATCTGGCCAGTTTTGATTTGGCCGAGACGTTTTTACCGACGCTGTGCCACGAGGGTTTAGAGGGTGGTAAAGCGAAGAGTGGTAAAGTGCAAGAGGGTAAGGGAGAAGAGGTAGATCTGCCCTTAAAGAGGGGCAAGGTTCTAGAGGCAGAAAATAAAGATGAGGAACCGTTAGAGCGGTTAAGAGGTCCAGAGTTGGACATGGATGATCTGTCTGGTGTGGCAGACCTGTTTGACGAAGTTGAAAATTCTAAAGGTGTTCCCGACAATGAAATGAGGGCAGTCCTAGATGAAAAGGGTGCCCTTGCCTTGAAGAAGTCTGCTGGGTTGGCAGATGAGGTTGCTTCAGCCCGTGGGGTTGAGTTTACTCTGGAAGGGAGTCGCCCAGAGAGTACCTGGGAGGATCAGGGGAATTTAGAATTTGAAAAAGGTATGGGTATTGAAAGCCTGGAAGAGGTCAATGTCCCGTTTGAGTGTGTCCAAGATGGGGATGCACGTGGTCCTGAACCTAGTCACGGAGCTCAGAAAAAGTCTGAGGTATTTGATTCAGCTGAACGAGACGGCCGTCCGTTTGGGTCAGATAGACTTGGTTCAGTGGAAAAGGGGTTAACCCTGGTAATCGTGGGAAGTGAGAGTTCCCCGAGGTTTGTGCTCGAAGGGGTGGTGAAACTTAATGCGGAGCTCCAGACTGGGGAGATAAATATTATTAGTGAAGGAAACGGGAAATCTGTAGTTCACAAATCGAATGAAGAAATTTAAAACCCTGCAGATCGCTTACAGATTAAGCCGGGAGATGCCGGGGCCCCCCACCCTATTGTTATTCCAGAATGGGGTGTGACGAGGCAGAATCTGAAATGCTGCTTGAACAAAGAGTTCGAATTAAAAACCCATAGCCTGAAGGGTCCTGACGAGAGGGCTGGCCACCTGTGTAAAATTAAAGAATTGGGTGGAAATGGTCTAAGTTTGGGACACGGTGTTGATAAAATAACCCCTGTGAACGAGGCGGGCGGAAGTTTACCTCGCCAAACTACCCGAGTTCCTCCCGTAGGAACTCACCAGAAAAGAGACGATGGTTAATGAAGGGCGCCATTTTTAAATAGCCCAGCCGGTTGTACGGGATTTCAGCAAAGCATGTGAATAATAAAGACAAACCCCTTGGAAGCCTGCCTGTTAAGTTGAAAGCAACATAACGATTGATATTTGCATGACCTGTGGTAGCATACACGTAAGCTTAAGATCACAACTCGTTAGTTTTGGTTGCTGAAAAAAAAATACAGTTGGTTATTACGTTGAAGCCTGCTGCTATAAGACTTTAGTAAGGTACAAGATGTTAAGCTAGTAAAGGAAGTGACACTGTAATCGTTAACTGTTTAGATGCTGAATTAAATGTATAACTGTATTGCTCTGTAGTGAAAAGAAAAGCTTTTGTATTGTGTTAGATTCTAAAATCCTGTAAGACTCTGTACTATTTCGTTTTCACCGCTGGTGAAAACGCTTTGAAGAAAGGGGGTGTTATGTATGTACCACAGCTCTGAGGGGCCGAAGGGTGCGGGGGTAGCCCCCTCCTTTGTGAGAATCGCAAGATCACTATTGAGTCAATTCAGGAGACACAGGAAATGAGAGAGAGACAGGCAGAATCCACAAAAGGGTTGGAATGTGTCCTGGCCTCCGAAAGGCGGACCCATTGATACCGGCCATTGTCTCTTGGAGACACATTTGTGGATTGGGGGACTATGCTACCTTCAGCCCTTGGGCAAAGTGGGCTGGTTGAGAGAGAGATTGCATCATCCCAACCTGATTGACATCTGCTACCCGGCGAGTCCAGATAAAGAGAGGGGCTGTAGAGACAGCCCCTCAGACGCACCAGAAGAGACGCTAGCGATCCCGTAATAACGGGCAGCCATTTGAAGGAAGCCACGTGTGTTCGGTTCCCGTGCCTGGGAGCCGGTGGCTGATACCACAGAGACGATTTTCTTGAACTAACAACGGGGAACCAACTCCCCCGACACATCGGATCGGCCTCATCAAAAGACCCGGGCAAGTTTCTCTTCTCACAAATCTCTCTCTCTCCAACAAGTGAAAACCCAGCGGTCCCCAAAGGCTAAAGCCTGCACGAACTGAGAGACTTTTATATTTCCATCGGGCAATATATTATACCCTAGACAAACGATAGAGCCATTTCTTATTGATGATTATTACTATACCCGTGCTTTAGATTGAGTATTGACGACGTATATTATCTGAATGTTTGTATTAACCTTATTTTTGTGCCCCTTTATAAATAAAGACTTTAAAAAATAGTACCATCAGACTTCAACGGACCTCTCTATCTTTGCTGGTAAGTGACCCAGTTACGGGGTACGTAACACTATTTATTGATATTTGCATTTGCACAGTTTGTTGTCTAATATGCTCTTTCATTGTTTGTTGATCTTTCATTGATCTTGTTTCTAGTTACTCTTCTATGGATTCGCTGAGTCTGCCCACACAAGAAATAATCTCAGGGTTGTATGTGGTGACATATGTGTACACTGATAATAAATTTTAATTTGAACTTTGTACTCAGAACTTTGAAGATGGTTCTGCAATGCCCCGTGGAGACCGAAGGGTTTGACAAGGCATGAAAGAAGTCATGGTCATCCACTGGAACCAAGGAAGACTCCAGTCTGCAACAAATACTCGTACCACTGGACCCAGACTTCCAAGGGTGAGAGAACGGAACGACCTCAGTGCAACAGCTTTCCACTTTAAAATCTCTCCTGCACGGGTTTTCTGTCATTGTTGGATAGATGGAGAACCAGCAACTTTGATAATAACACTTCTGCGAGATACCCAGTCACAGTACACCAAGTACCATGGTGTAGCTTACATGGACGTTACTGTGCATGACAAATCAGCAATATGAGTAACTGTCCAAGTCAATGAAATGGAACCATGGCAATGAAACAACCCTTGAACATGAGCATATATCAGTTTACAACACACGGAACCTCGAAGGAAATGTGGTTCTGCTGTGGCTAGCTGCCATTGCTGTTTTGTCAAACAGAGCAGGAAGGCCAGGCACTGTCGACGTTTTGGGCTGAGACCCTTCGTCAGGACTGACGACAGTGCTTTTTCCTATACATGCTGCCTGGCCTGCTGTGTACCACCAGCATTTTGTGTGTGTGTTGGTTGAAGAAATTGCTGGGACTTTGCCAAGACAATTAGAACAATTTATAGTAATTTTTATATGTTGTACTATAGTCATGCGGTCGAGCAGCATCAGGGAGTGGGGGTGTGGTGGGAGGAACATTTCCCTTCCATAGGTTTTTCTCCAGAAGATGTGGGCATGTGTTCACTGGTGGAGGAGCCTTGATCAAAAGGGATATGTTTCCAGGCGCAGGGTATGCAGGAGTTAGAATCGAGTTTATTATGGTGAACATGTTGTGAATTTTGTTTCTTTGCTGCTGCTGTACAGTGTAATAAAGAGAAATCACTGAGGGATATGAAATATGTTTGTACAATAAAAGTCAATAAGTATTGCAAAAAGCAAGAAAATCAGTGAGGTAGTGTTCATGAGTTCATAGACTGTTCAAGAATCTCATGGCAGAGAAGAAGTGGTTGCTAAAATTTGAGTGTGTGTCTTCAGGCTCCTGTACTCCTCTCTGATGGTAGTAATGAGAAGGTGGCATGTTCTGGATGATGAGGGTCTTTCAAGATGGACGCCGCCTTCTTGTGGCGTCACCTGTTGAAGATGTATTCTCTGGTGGGGAGACTTGTGTCTTTGATGGAACTGGCTGAGTTCACAACCCGCTGCAGAGTTTTCTGATCCTACACACTGGAGCCTCCATACCAGGTGGTGGTGCAACCAGTCAGATATCCGTCGAAATTTGACAGGTCTCTGTTGACAAAGCAAATCACCTCCAACTCCTGATGAAATATAATTATGGCATGCTCATCATAATTTCATCAATATGTTGGGCCAAGATAGATCTTCCGAGATGTTGATACCCAGGAACTGGAAACTGCTCACCCTGCCTACTGATCTCTCAATGAGTACTGGTGTGTGTTTCCATGACTTTCCCTTCCTGAAGCCCACAATCAATTCCTTGGTCGTACTGACATTCGGTGTAAGATTGTTGTTGTGACCCCACTCAAACAGTTGATCCATCTCACTCCTGTACGCATCCTCTTCACCATCTAAGGTTCTGACAGTAACAGCTCTGTAATCGGCAAATTTGTGTTTGAGCTGTGCCGAGCCACTGAGGTCTCACTGCTGCTGGGCAAACGTTTGAAGGGTTTATTGTTGAAAGAGGAAACATGAGTGATATTGGTACTTTGTACATGGGCTGTATTAGTGATGACATCACAAACCTGACATCATTCTGAATGTACAGACAGCGCATTATCATTAATATAGAATCGTGCACTGTTTTATTTCTGTCATAGCTTTTAATGCGTAAAGTTTAATCCTGAAATAAAAAGAGGAAATGATCTGTTTTATGGGGGTTGAGAGCTTTATGGTCCGAGTGTGAACATCACCAGCCTGTCCTGATTCATCTACATTGATGTCACTAACAAGAAAGCTCACCAACATCTCTACTTCCTCAGGAGGGCAGCAAAATTGGGCACGGCCTGATCGATTCCTACCTGTTTTTATCAGTGCACCATAGGAAGCATTCTGTCTGGATACACAACAGCTTCGTATGGCAACTGCTCTGCACGTGACAGCAAGAAACCGCAGAGAGCTGAGGACACAGTTCAGCACATCGCAGAAAACAGCCTCCCCTCCACAGACTCTGTCCTTACTTCTTGCTGCTTCAGTAAAGCAGCCGGAATAATCACAGACCCCACTCACCCCAGGTATTCCCTCTTCTTCCACAAGACTTTGGAGCAGAATTAGGCCATTCAGCCCATCTAGTCTGCTCTACCATTTGATTATCGTTGATTCATTTCCCTCTCAACCCCATTCTAAATGGACATCCCTCTATTCTGAGGTCCTGCTCTCTGGTTTTCGATTCCCCCATTATAGAAAACATCCTCTCCAATCCACTCTGTCAAGGCTTTTCAACATTTGATAGGCATCAATGAGATTCCCCATTCTTCTTCTAAATTTCAGTGCTTACAGGCCTGGAGCCATCAAACACTCGTCTCCTCCCCTCTCTTATCAGAAGCCTGAAAGCACAAACCAACAGCTTCGATCAGACTCTTGAATGACCTCTTCATTGGTTCAATGGTTTCATTTAATATCAGAGAATGTATACAATATACAACCTGAATTTCTTACTCTCCACAGACATCCTCAAAACATAAAAAACCTTAAGAGTGATTGACAGAAAAAAAGTAAGAACTCAAAAGCTCCTCCCTCTCCCTTGCATAAGCGGCAGCAAGCAGCATTTACTCTCTACTCTCCCCTGCCCCACACTCTAGCACATCCGCATACTCACCTCCCACCATGCGAGCAACAGCAAAGCCCCCAAGGACAGACCATGGTCTACAGTAGATCAAAAACTAATTGTTCACTCCATCAGTTCGACATCCCTCAGGCCCTCTCTCTCACTAACTTGCATGCCATCTATATAGAAGATCATTTCTTTAAAAGAGAGCATTCAGGTGGTTTGAGGGAAAACTATTACAGAATGCAGAAAGCAATGTTCCAGTTACAGAGAAAGTGCAGGCTGACAATAAGGTGCAAGACCATAATCGGGTAGCTTATGAAGTCAAACGTCCAGCTTAATGTACTTGGGCACTGTTCAATAGTCTTGTAACGGTGGGATAGAAACTGCCTGAGCCTGGAGATACGTGCTTTCGGTGTTTGTATCTACTGTCTGATGGGAGGGGGAGATGAGAAAATGTCTGAAATCTCTTTGATTATGTTGGCCGCTTTACCGAGGCAGTTAGAAGTGTAGAAAGCGTCCAGGAGAGGATGTTGATTTCTGTGATGTATACAGCTGTTTCCAAAAAATCTCTGCGGGTTCTTGTGATTTCAGGCAAAATACGGCCAAGACGTGATGCATCTGGGCAGAATGCTTTCTCTTGTGCATCTTCAAAATTGATGAGGGGCAAAGGGAACATGCCCAATTACTTTACCCTCCTGAGAAAGTGGAGGCTTTCATGGTCATGATGCCCAGGTGGTAGGAACAAGAGAGGCTATTTTGATGTTCATTCCCGGTAACTGGGAGCTCTCAACCCTTTCAACAGCAACATCATTGATGTCGTCAGGAACTCAGCAAACAGCCCAGCAAATAATCTTCACACTGTCTCATAAAGATTCCCAGCGGAGGGCAACACAGATGAGAGTCAGAGGAAACGTAAGAATTAACAGCAGGAGTCGGGCTTCTGGCTGTCAATTCTACTTCACCATTCAATATGATCATGTCTGATCTGCCAGTGGACAACAACACGATAAGATACAGGATAGCAGAACTGGGATATTCTACTGTTGGATGACTCGGCCCCACAGCTGTCTGTGGACATGAGTTCCACAGATTCACCATCTTCTGGTTAATTAATTCCTCCTCACCTCTGTTCTAAAGGGACATCCTTCTGCTCTGAGGCTGTGCCCTCTGGTTCTCAACTCACTCACGACTTAGCTCCACCTACCTTAGACCATAGGATATAGAGAGAGGGAAGGAGTAGTGCGGAGGCAGAGAGGCCAGTGATGGGAAGGAGAGGTCTCGGCTGGAGAGTGCCAAGTAGTGCAAGCAGGGTCCAGTAAATAGAGGGGTGTGGAAGTGTTGGAGGTGAGATGTCCGAGGAAGGATAGACTGAGGATAAGCAACAGGGGAAATCCCGAAGGATAGGAAACACACGGATGAGGAGAGAGTTCCAGGTGAGGCTGAGTGGAAGTGAAGAAGAGGCAAATGTCTGAGTTCTCCGTGTGTATTTGTGTATGGTGGAGACAGAGAGAGAGTCTGAGACTTGCTCCAGGCTCCCCAGGTAGATGCAGGGATGATGTTTCTGGTAACGGGAGTGTCAGGATAAGGAGGCTCAGTGAGGGGACAACCATTCAGAGGTGAATAAATGTACTTACCAGCTCATAATCTAATAGGGCTCTGCACATTTACACATTAACTATGTTGAGGAGAGACGTGGATAGAGTTTTGGATACAAAGTGAATCAGTAGAAACAGCATGAGCACAGGGAAGTGGTATTGATCATGTCTAATGGGAAAGCAGGTGTGAGGGGCTGAATGGCCTCCTTGCTTCTGTTTCTGATGTTCTTCAGAGCAGTGTACAGACCAAACAGAGGGAGGATAGAAGGGTCTGGGGAATAAATAGAGGTGTAAAGCAGGAGGGTGAAAAGGTGATTAAATATCAATTATTTAAATTGTCAGTCAAATATCTTTGACACTGAAATGGGGCATCTTGATGCAGCAGAAGATTGTGAGGTGTTGGATACTCTGGGATTACTCAAACACGGATGCAGGAAAACTTCCTGACTTCCCCCCTGTACAGCCCTGCTCTGATGTGAGGTCCCACTCTTCCTAATGAGACTAATGGAGGTGACAACACACACACCGGCCCTTCGACGTAACATGTCCCTGACAACCAAGGTGGCTTCCTCAGCACGTCCCATTTGACAGCATTTGGCCAGCATTCCTCTAAACGTTTTCAATCAAGAACTTGTCTAAATGTCTTAAAAAAATATTTCATTTCTATCTGCCTCTACCATTTCTTCTGGCAGATCATCCCATTTACTGACCACTGTTTCTGTGGAAAATTTGCCACTCAGGTCCCCTGCTAATCTTTACCCTCTGCGCTTAAGTCTATATCCTCTAATTTTAGACTCCCCTCCCCTGGGGAAAGACTGTGACCATCGACCTCATCACTGCCCTGCAGGATTTCATAAATCATAATAATGTCAACCTTCAGTCTCCTTTGCTTCAGGAAAACAGTCCAGGTCGATCCAGATTCTCCTGAAGCCCTTGAGCCCCGGTAACATTCCTGTGAATCTTGTCTGCACACATTCCAGCTGAACGTCATCCTTTCTACAGCTCGGTGACCAGAACTGCACCCAGTACTCTGAGTGTGGTCTCCCCAATGTCTTGTACAGCTGTAACACGACAAACCATCTCATGTACTTAATCCCCGATCGATGAAGGCCAGTGTACCAGACCCCTTCTTCACTACACTGTCTACCTGTGTCTCTACCCTCAGGAACTATGTACTTGTTCCCCTGGGTATTTCAATTTTACAACACATCCCAGGGTCCTGACATTCCCTGTGTATATTCGGCCATGGTTTTAACTTCGCAAAGTACAACTCTTCGCACATGACTGAGTTAAAGTTATTCTGCCATTCATTTGCCCACATTCCTAGTTGATTGAAGACCTGTTGTAACTTTAGACAATCTTCACTATCCACCACATCACCAATTTCAGTGTCATTCGCAGTTTACTCCTCATGTCACCAGAATTCTCAGTGAAAAAGACACAAAGATACAATTATGTGATTTATTACTGGCTGAATATAATTTCAGTAAGGTATCTATCAATTCCACTTGCAAAAACTACCCACAGACTCTCAAACTTCCCAATTATTACTCTGAGTTTCAGTTTGAAATCTCATTCTGAATGCCTGAATTACATTCATTCACTGTTTTAGGTGTTCTGTGCGTTATCTCATCGGGACATCCATGTATGAGATGATTTTCCTTGGATTAAATTCAACTGCGTTAAAGTTAGCATACTGATTTTTGCCTAATTTTCTTAATCTTCATTGATGTTATTTCAGTAGAAAACTCAGACTGTTTACATGTAAAACTCACCCCTATCCCAATAGTTAAACCAGCTGGTGTTGCAATATTTTAGTTTCCATCCCCGGGTCCAGATCGTGCCTTGCACACAAAACACGAACTATCACACTTGGCAGCCCATGCTACACACACAGTGATGGAGGAACTCAGCAGGCCAGGCAGGATTTCTGAGGAAATAAACAGTCGATGTTTCAGGCTGAAATCCCTCGGCAGGACTGGAGAAAAAGGCTGATGAGTAGAATTGAAAGGTGGGGGGAGGGGAGAGAGAGACACCAGGCAACAGGTGAAATTTGGAGGGGGGGGGATGAAGCAAAGAACTGGGAAGTTGGTGAAAGAGACAGAAGGCCATGAAGAAAGACGGGAGGGAGGAGCACCAGAGGGATGCGATGGGTGGGCAAGGAGGCAACATGAGAGAGGGAAAGGGGATGGGAAATGGTGAAGGGGGGAGGAGGCATTACTGGAAGTTTGAGAAATCGATGTTCATGCCATCAGGTTGGAGGCTACCCAAACGGAATATAAGGTGTTGTTCATCCAGCCAAAGTGTGGCCTTATCGTGACAGTGGAGGAGGCCATGGATAGACATATTGGAATGGGAATAGCAAGTGGAATTAAAATGGGTGGCACTGCGAGATCTCACTTGTTCTGGTGGATGGAGCATAGAAGCTTGGCAAAGCGGTCTCCCGTCTACGTCGAGTCTCATCGATACACAGGAGGCCACACCGGGAGATCAAACACAGTATATGACCCCCAACAAATTCACAGGTGAAGTGTTGCCTCACCTGGAAGGACTGTTTGAGGCCCTGAGTGGTAGCACTTGTTCTGCTTGCAAGGATAAGTGCCAGGAGGGAGATCAGTGGGGAGGAACGAACAGACAAGGGAGTTGCGTAGGAAGCGATCCCTGTGGAAAGGAGGAAGTGGGGGAGAGGGTACATGTGTTTGGTGGTGGGATCCAGTTGGAGGTGGTGGAGGTTTGGAGGATTATATGCTGGACGCGGAGGCTGGTGGGGTTGTAGGTGAGGACAAGAGGAACACTATCCCTGGTAGGGTGGTGGAAGGATGGGGTAAGGGCAGCCGTGCATGAAATGAAAGAGATGCGGTTGAGGGTGGCGTTGATGGTGAAAGGGAGGACATCACCATTATAGAGTGGAAAGCATCATGATGAGAGCAGATGTGGAGGAGGCAGAGGAATTGAGAGAAGGGGATGGCGTTTTTACAAGTAGCACGGTGGGATGAGGTTTCGTCCAGGTAGCAGTGAGAGTGTGTTGGTTTATAATAGACATTGGTGGATAAGCTGTCTCCGAAGATAGCTTATCCACAGTGAGGTTGAGAAAGGGAAGAGAGATGTTGGAAGTGGACCAGTGAATTTGAGGGCAGGGTGGAAGTTGGATGTAAAGTGGATGAGATTGACGAGCTGAGCACGGGTACAGGAAGCAGGAAAAGTGCAGGACGGTCACCAGTGTAAGCTTGGAACATAGACTGTTCCACGTAACTGACAAACAGGCAGGCATGGCTACCATTTTTCTTTGAAGGAAGTGAGGGGAGCCAAACAAGAAATTATTAAGAGTGAGGACAAGTTCTGCTAGGCAGAGGAGAGTGATGATGGAGGTCTGGTGTCCAGAAAGACGTGGAGCATTTTGAGGCCTTCCTGTTGGGGGATGGAGGTGTATAGGAACTGGACATCCATAGTAAAAATAAGATGATGGGAGCCAGGGAACCTGAAAGATCCAGCGCATGTGAGGTGTTGCGGATGTACGTGGGAAGGGACTGAACCGGGGGATAAAACAGAGTCAAGGTTTTCAGATATGAGTTCAGTGGAGCAGGAACAAGCTGAAACTATGCAGAAGCGGGTTTGCAAAGTTTGGGTTGGAGATAGAAGCGGGAGGCGTGGGCTGCGGGAACTGTGAGGTTCGTGGTGGTGGATGGGAGATCCCCGAAGTCAATAAGGACAGAGATGACATCCTGGTACAAGAGGGAAAGCAATCAGAAGTCGTGATACATGTTGGTACTGTTACGTACCCTGTAACTGAATTGTCAAAACCGCAGAAACAGAAACACTTGTTGGAGTCTGTAATTACTAGAAACTAATAAAGTTTATTAGTAAATTAAATAATATAGTACACTAAATGCAAGGATATAAATGTAACAGGTTAGCAATGATAATATACACATATACACAGAAATATGGGAATAGGAATCCGCCAAGCTCTATCGAAGTCTAGGGGTAAATGATCAGTCTTCACGTGAAGAAGAGTTCAGATCAGTTTTGTGTAGTTCGAGGTAGTTGAGGTGGTACCGTTGGAGAGAGAGAGAGAGAGAGAGAGAGAGAGAGAGAGAGAGAGAGAGATTGAGAGATACAGCTGAAATTTCAGGCAAACCTCCCGTTGTGGTCACCGACTGTGACCCCTCCGTTCCAGATGCGACCGTTCTTCCGTGGTGAACTCGTCACGCAGCCAAGGGTGGACACACAACAGGTCCCCACCAGTCGTACCTTTACACCCTGTGAGCCTCTGACCGATTCCCGCGAATCGGTCCTCCAAACTCCCACCAACTTGTGGGGGCACAATGCTCTCTCCAGGGTCTCGTGGCGTGTCTCCTGTGTCTTAGCAAACCCGCTATTTTATCCCCCCCGATGGGGTATCACCTGTCCATCAAACTTCACCACTTCCTGTTGTCTCAGCAGGAGTGTTAACGAGCAGTTCATGTTCAAAGCAAATGTCCGTGGCAGTATCACTGCAGATGCCAAAATACTGAATTATGTGTCTCTCTCTCGTTATCTCCCTCTTATTAGCATTTTGGATGGCTCTCCTTTACCTCTCTCTTATTAGCAGCAACCGTTCTGCAGCTCTGCTTGGCTTCACACATAACACCCCCACCGACACAGGCAGGAAGAGGGATGAGGTCCTGAAGTGTGAGTTTCGGGAACTAGGCAGAAGGCTGAAGAACAGGACCTCAAGGGTGGCGTTCTCAGGATTGCTGCCAGTACTACATGATAGTGATGGTAAGAATTGGAGGAGATGGCAGTTGAATGCGTGGCTGAGGAGTTGCTGCAAGGGGCAGGGTTTTAGATTTTTGGACCTTTGGGATCTCTTCTGGGGAAGGTGGGACCTGTACAGATTGGATGGGTTGCACCTGAACTCGAGGGGGAGCAATATCCTTGCTGGTAGGTTTGCTAGCATGGTTCAGGAGGATTTAAACTAATTTGCAAGGGGGATGGGACCCGGAGCGATAGAGCAGTGAAAGAAGTGCATGGAGTAAAGCCAGATCTAACATATAGAAAGGCTTTGAGGAAAGAGAAGCAGAATAAAGGGTGTAAAGGTAGTAAGGTAGAAGGGCTAAAGTGCGTGTACTTCAATGCAAGAAGCATCAGGAACAAAGGTGATGAACTGAGAGCTTGGATACATACATGGAATTATGATGTAGTGGCCATTACGGAGACTTGGCTGGCACCAGGGCAGGAATGGATTCTCAATATTCCTGCATTTCAGTGCTTTAAAAGGGATAGAGAGGGGGGAAGGGGAGGAGGGGTGGCATTACTGGTCGGGGATACTATTACAGCTACAGAAAGGGTGGGTAATGTAGCAGGATCCTCTTTTGAGTCAGTATGGGTGGAAGTCAGGAACAGGAAGGGAGCAGTTACTCTACTGGGGGTATTCTATAGGCCCCCTGGTAGCAGCAGAAGAGCAGATTGGGAGGCAGATTTTGGAAAGGTGCAAAAATAACAGGGTTGTTATCATGGGTGACTTTAACTTCCCTAATATTGATTGGCATCTGATTAGTTCCAAGGGTTTAGATGGGGCAGAGTTTGTTAAGTGTGTCCAGGATGGATTCCTGTCACAGTATGTTGACAGACCGACGAGGGGGAATGCCATACTAGATCTAGTATTAGGTAATGAACCAGGTCAGGTCACAGATCTGTCAGTGGCTGAGCATCTGGGGGACAGTGATCACCACTCCCCGGCCTTTAACATTATCATGGAAAAGGATAGAATCAGAGAGGACAGGAAAATTTTTAATTGGGGAAGGGCAGATTATGAGGCTATAAGGCTAGAACTTGCGAGTGTGAATCGGGATGATGTTTTTGCAGGGAAATGTACTATGGACATGTGGTCGATGTTTAAGGATCTCTTGCAGGATGTTAGGGATAAATTTGTCCCGGTGAGGAAGATAAAGAACGGTAGGGTGAAGGAACCATGGGTGACAAGTGAGGTGGAAAATCTAGTCAGGTGGAAGAAGGCAGCATACATGAGGTTTAGGAAGCAAGGATCAGATGATTCTATTGAGGAATATAGGGCAGCAAGAAAGGAGCTTAAGAAGGGGCTGAGAAGAGCAAGAAGAGGGCATGAGAAGGCCTTAGCAATTAGGGTAAAGGAAAACCCCAAGGAATTCTTCAACTATGTGAAGAACAAAAGGATGACAGGAGTGAAGGTAGGACCGATTAGAGATAAAAGTGGGAAGATGTGCCTGGAGGCTGTGGAAGTGAGCGAGGTCCTCAATGAATACTTATCTTCGGTATTCACCAATGAGAGGGAACTTGATGACGGTGAGGATGATATGAGTGAGGTTGATGTTAAGTGAGGAGCATGTTGATATTAAGGGAGAGGAGGTGTTGGAGTTGTTAAAGTACATTAGGACGGATAAGTCCCCGGGGCCTGACGGAATATTCCCTAGGCTGCTCCACAAGGCGAGGGAAGAGATTGCTGAGCCACTGGCTAGGATCTTTATGTCCTCATTGTCCACGGGAATGGTACTGGAGGATTGGAGGGAGGCGAAAGTTGTCCCCTTGTTCAAAAAAGGTAGTAGGGATAGTCCGGGTAATTATAAACCAGTGAGCCTTACATCTGTGGTGGGAAAGCTGTTGGGAAAGATTCTTAGAGATCGAATCTATGGGAATTTACAGAATCATGGCCTGATCAGGAACAGTCTGAAGTTCCTGAGCAGGAACAGTCTGCTTTGTGAAGGGCAGATCGTGTCTAACAAGCCTGATAGAGTTCTTTGAGGAGGTGACCAGATGAGGGTAGTGCAGTGGATGTGGTCTACATGGATTTTAGTAAGGCATTTGACAAGGTTCCACACGGTAGGCTTATTCAGAAAGTCAGAAGGCATGGGATCCAGGGAAGTTTGGCCAGGTGGATTCAGAATTGGCTTGCCTGAAGAAGGCAGAGGGTTGTGGTGGAGGGAGTACATTCTGATTGGAGGGTTGTGACTAGTGGTGTCCCACAAGGTTCTGTTCTGGGCCTTCTACTTTTCATGATTTTTATTAACGACCTGGATGTGGAGGTAGAAGGGTGGGTTGGCAAGTTTGCAGATGACACAAAGGTTGGTGGTGTTGTAGATAGTGTAGAGGATTGTCGAAGATTGCAGAAAGACATTGATAGGATGCAGAAGTGGGCTGAGAAGTGGCAGATGGAGTTCAACCTGGAGAAGTGTGAGGTGGTACACTTTGGAAGGACAAACTCCAAGGCAGAGTACAAAGTAAATGGCAGGATACTTGGTAGTATGGAGGAGCAGAGGGATCTGGGGGTACATGTCCACAGATCCCTGAAAGTTGCCTCACAGGTAGATAGGGTAGTTAAGAAAGCTTATGGGGTGTTAGTTTTCATAAGTCGAGGGATAGAGTTTAAGAGTCGCAATGTAATGATGCAGCTCTATAAAACTCTAGTTAGGCCACACTTGGAGTACTGTGTCCAGTTCTGGTCGCCTCACTATCAGAACGATGTGAAAGCATTGGAAAGGGTACAGAGGAGATTTACCAGGATGCTGCCTGGTTTAGAGAGTATGGATTATGATCAGAGATTAAGGGAGCTGGGGCTTTACTCTTTGGAGAGAAGGAGGATGAGAGGAGACATGATAGAGGTGTACAAGATAGTAAGAGGAATAGACAGAGTGGACAGCCAGTGCCTCTCCCCCAGGGCACCACTGCTCAGTACAAGAGGACATGGCTTTAAGGTAAGGGGAGGGAAGTTCAAGGGGGATATTAGAGGAAGTTTTTTCACTCAGAGAGTGGTTGGTGCGTGGAATGCACTGCCTGAGTCAGTGGTGGAGGCAGATACACTAGTGAAGTTTAAGAGACTACTAGACAGGTATATGGACGAATTTAAGGTGGGGGTTATACGGGAGGCGAGGTTTGAGGGTCAGCACAACATTGTGGGCCAAAAGGCCTGTAATGTGCTGTACTATTCTATATTCTATGGTGTGGGAGACAATGGCCTGGAGGGGTCCTGTTCAAGGGGTAAGTAAGAGGAGTTGTCTGACAGT